>NC_056731.1:1177966867-1178134367 GCF_019279795.1 Protopterus annectens | reverse complement strand
CTGTAATATAGATTGAAACACTACCTCCTTTGCTTTTCACATGTTCATTTTGTGGTATAAAGGTATGGAAGGTATTGTAGCCTTGCAAGGCTGAAGTGTTCTCCGAGGGCTTGAACCAGGTTTCTGTGACTGCACAGACAGCTACATCTTCTAGTGATAGAAGTGTTTCCAGGGAGTGCAGTTCTTGGTTTAAGCTCCTAGCATTTAGCAGCATGACCCTTATTTTGTTCTGAGTAGTAAATTTCATGTTGGTAATGTTGTTTGAGACCTTGCTTGAAAAAGGCACTATGGGGGAGGAAAGGGCTTTTGCCAGCAGCCAAAAGCCTAGATGTGCATCTCTGACAAAGCAGCAAGGTTTGTCAACCATGGCTTCTCAGGCTGACAGGAACTGGATCTCCTTTGAATGATACCAAAACTGAGCCAATTATTAAAAATCAATCATTTTTTGTTTATACTGTAGCATCCATTTTAGATGAGGGTAGTATGTTGCTCAAGGCTAGGGACATACTTGCCTGGGACATATACTCAGAGAACTCAACCATATCTCTCCTCATATAATCCAGTGAGGTACATCTCGGGTCATTCACACCAACATGAACCATGACAATCATAACAGTACTTTTTACTAAGAGACCTGAGTGCATGTGTGATATGATGAATCCTGGCATCAGACAGACACCTAACCATAGGTTCATAGGTTCATACTAGGCTATCTACCCAAGGGCATTTATAAGCCTAGCCCAGAGTTTTGTGGCTTTTGCCACCCCTTTAGTTTGAAGGATACTATGCCCATTATTTTGCTGTGCCTCTGTCAAGCAGTGACACCTGAGGTAATCCCTGGGGTATATCTGCAATCTCCCATCCATTGGTCAAGATTTCTCTTGAACAAAGCCAGCGAGGTGCTCTGCCTCACATGTACCGGGATTTTGTTCCACAGCATAGGGAGTCTCTGGGTGATGAATCTGTCCCTCCAGCACGTCCTATTAATAACCGTGTCAAGGTTTAAGTCTCCCGCCCTTGTAGTTCTGAGGGATCCAGATTTTTTGAGGTGAAGCATGTTCATCAGTTCCGGGTTGGACATGGCCTTGTATGTCAGGCACAGGTCACCTCTGAGCAGACTGTAAGCGACTGAATAGAGCTGGAGTTCCTTCAGTCGGGCAGCATAAGACATATTTTTGAGACCCTTTATCCTTTTGGTGAGGAACTTTTGGGGCCTTTCCAGTTGCTGCAGGTGTCGGGTCAGATACATTCCGAATGGGGCATTGTACTCAATCATTGGTCTGATGAGTGATGAGTACAGGGGGACGATGACCTCCCTAGATGTGAATCCCTTCATGATCAGGTGGGCAATGTAGAAGGTCTTCTAACCACTTTGGCAACGTGAGTGTCAAACGAAAGGTTACTGTCAACCTGGGTCCCCAGATCCCTGATAACCTCTTCTGTGCTTAGTGGATTGCCACCTATATGGTAGCTAGGGGTAACCTTGTTTTTCCCGAAGGGTATGACTATGCATTTTTTGGTGTTTAACTTTAGGCCATGGCTCTGGCACCAGTTATCCGTTTCTATAAGACCCTTCTGAAGGATATCTGTGTCAGATGTGTTCTCAACTATGGCGCCCAGTTTGCAGTCATCTGCAAACTTTGTCAGCCATAACCCTCCTGTGTTTGCTTGTACTTCTGAAAAGTAGATGCCGAACAAGAGTGGGCCCAGGACTGAGCCCTGTGGGACACCACTTGTGACAGGCTTTGAGTCTGACATGGCGCCAGCAACTCTGACCCTGTGGGTTCTGTCACTTAGCCAGTTTGCAACCCATCTTGTGACGTATGGGTTTACATTTAAGCTGATGAGTTTTTCGATGATACCTGAGTGGGGTATTGTGTCAAAGCCTTTGCCAGGTCAAGGTAGGCTGTGTGGACTGCCTTTCCCTCATCAATGGCCTTGGTGACTGTTTTGAAAAAGTCAACCAAGTTTAAAAGGCATGATCTGCCTTTGACAAAGCCAAACTGGGTTGGATCCAAAGTCTGCAAGTCCCCTATGTCTTTATTTATGAGTTCCATTATGATCCTCTCCATAGCTTTGCAGATCAGGCTTGTCAAGCTGATGGGACGGTAATTTCCAGGGTCGGTGGAGGCACCGCCTTTGTGAAGTGGGACCACAGTTGCCGTACGCCACTCCTTGGGTACGTATCCTGAGGTGAGGCTAAGATTAAACAGCTGCCCTAACTGCAGGTTTAATTCCTCATTGAGTTCGTGGAGCACACAACCGGGGACACCATCTGGTCCCATGGATGCTGTATTTTTTGCCTTGGAGAGAGCAGTTCTCACCTGAGCGTTGGAGATGTTTGGGGGGCTACAATCCTCTGGTATAGATATCTCTCCTTTTGGGAGAAGTTTGCACTGAACCTGTCAGCCAGTATGTTGGCAATGTCTGTAGGTTCAGTAATTTTTACATCATTTTGAACTAATTCTGAGCATATCTGGGAGTTTCCTCCCAGGTTTCTAACATAGCTAAAGAAGGCCTTATGATTGTCTTTGAGTCCTTAGCGACATTTCTCTCAAAATTTGCCTTGGATGATTTTATGAGAGATCTTAGTTTTTTACTTATAATGATCAAAGGTGTCTTCCCTTTTAAGGATTTTGCTTTATCTTGTAGTAGCTTCCTCCTTTTGTTGTAGAGCTTGTTTATGGCTGGGGTCCACCAGACTGGACGCTTGCCTTTGGTACAAAGAGTCTTTGTTTTGTTTGGGATTGCCTGATCCATGCAGTCCTGTAGGTGCTGGTAGAAGGCATTTGTAAGTGATTCAGCGGCTTGAGTAATGGTTTCCGCAGGCTCGGGGGCCTTAAAAGAGACCACACTAGTCTTTAGAAGTGTGAAGTCGGCTTTTGAGAAGTTCTTCACTGTGGTCTTTTTTATCTCAGGTGGGGGCGGGATGTGGACTTCCAGTGAGATTTGTTTATGATCTGATCTCACCAGTGAGGGGTATACTTCCGGTGTTGAACATTGTGACCTCATGTTCGTGATGATGAGATCTAGTATGTTTTCTCCTCTTGTGGGGATGGTGACTAGTTGTTCCATGGCATTTGAGTTTATGAACTCTAGGAACCTTTGGGCTAGAGTGTTGGGGCTTGAGTAGTGATCCCAGTCTATATTCGGGTAGTTGAAATCACCTAGTATATTGGTGTTTGGAGATACATTTATCCCCTCCAGTGTTTTCAGGAAAGCTATGTGAGGTTCCTGAGTTTGAGAGGGTGGCCTGTAACATGCTACAAATTGCAGAGCAGTCTTGCCTATGGTTAATTGCACCTGGATGGTCTCCGATGCATCGAGCATTGCCACCAACCTTGAGGTGTGGGTGTCCTTGATGAATATGGACATCCCCCCCCTCCTTTCTTGGTGTTGTCCGGATTTTGGTGCCGGAACGCATGATATGAGGTAAAACCTGATAGTGCCGGGGTGCTCTCAGGAGCCTTGAACCAGGTTTCAGTCACAGCACAGACATCGATGTTCTCCATACTGAGAAGGGCCTCAAGTGCGTGCATCTTGAGGTTGAGACTTCTGGCATTGAGCAGCATTACCCTTAGTTTTTTTCCTTTTTTGTGTTCTAGGGTGGTAGGTTTAGAATTTGAGCCTTGCCTAAAAAAGGCACTATGGGGGTGGCAAGAGCCTTTGCCAATATCCGGAAGCCCAGGGGTGACAGGTGCAAGCCGTCCCTTGCGAAGCAGCGTGGCTTGTCCAGCATGTCATCCCAGGCAGACAGACATTGGATCCCCTTTGAATGACACCAGAGTTTAAGCCAATTATTAAAGCTGATCATCTTGTCTCTGTATTGTGGCATCATTCTTGGTGAAGGTAGGATACTGCTCAAGGTCAGGGTCATACCTGCCTGGGCTACATAATCAGAGAGCTCCTCTGTGTCTCTTTTCATGTAGTCCAAGGAGGTACGTCTCAGGTCGTTCACACCAGCGTGGACAATGACTGAGTCGTACTTGTACCTGCTGTTGAGAGACCTGAGTGCTTGCGTTATGTAGCGGATTCTAGCGCCAGACAGGCAGCTTACTGTGACCTTCTCCTTACTCAATCTGGTGAGCGGGACGTCAGTGTGTCTGACTATGGAGTCACCAATGACGAGTGTGTCTGGCATTGTGTTTGGCCTTAAGGGCTGTGACTGTTTGGCACACTGACTATGTGGTCTATGTGTTGCATGTGTTGTGTCCTGAGGTGGCAGTTGTTTGGGTGTCTGCTTTGGTGGCCTCTGCTGTTTTGGTAGATTTTTGATCAGAGCCTCCGAGTATGTCTTTGTGTGTTTATGTGTATGATTTGAAGTTGTGATAGTACTATGTGAGACTGGGTTTGTGGTGTGTGTGGTTACCTTCTCCTCCTGTCTGGTCTTGCCAGTCCTATGTTGAGAGAGCTCAGCCTCCAGTTTGGCTATATATTTGCATCTCTTGCATGTATTTGTGTTTTGTGGGAGAAGGAGAGGGTTGTCTGTGTACATGAGGCAATTGTAACATTGCCTCAATATTCCCAGATTCACCAGCTGAGCAGGAGAGGACACTAGCAACTGATCCCTCGACATGCTAGAAGGAATAGACAAAAACTTTCTCTTTCTCCAGCCTAGTAAGTGGAACATGCATCTCACTACTGAGTCTCCACTGACAAGAAAATTTGAGTGTTGCACCTTACTGGTTTGATGTGTGACACTGGTGTTACGTCATGGATGCTGTAAGGACTATGTTAGTTGTAGAAGTCTTGTGTTTTGGAGGTCTCTGGTGTTTCAGTAAGTTTTTCAAGAGAACCTTCTCGTATGTGGATGTGTGTGTTTGATGCATACTTTGTGTGAGTAGTGGTACTGTGAGCATATGTAGTGGTGGGTCAGTTGACAACCTTCTCCTTGCTACTGTTTTTAGTGGGAGACAGCATGGATTCTAGATTATTGGTGCAAATACAAGTGTGTGTCATTAGTAGATGGTTGTCTGTGAACATGAGGCAATTGCTACACTGCCTCAAGAGACTCAATTCAACAAGGCTGGCAGAAGCAAGGGTAGTCCAACTGTCCATAATGCTAGGTTGAAGACTTGTCACTAGGAGTGGTTATTCAGAATCTATTACAGAGTAGTTCAGTAGATGTATATTTCTGCCCGAGTTTAGGGAAAATTTGAATTTAACTGTCCGGCTTTGGCACACAACTGCATGGCAGTGCACTGTGCTGTGTGATTCACAAACAAGCAGAAACCGGCTCAAATGCAGGCCCCAAATACCAGAAGCTAAAAACTTGAAAATACATTTTAAAAACATTCACAAGGACCAATGAGGATGCTTATTCCAAGCCGTAGACCAGGCAGGTCCCAGTCAGCACAGTTCTCTCACAAAAGTGGAGATAGGCCCCCTCCTAATTCAAGATGGCCTGGAAAACGCGCTCAGAACAAACCACTACAAACGGTTCCAAAAGCAGCAAGCCTGAATATGGACATTGCTACAGCTACTAGCTACCCTAGTTTCAGCATGAAACACTAGAAAATGTTTAAAACAGCAGAAAAATAGCAGTGAGACCATGAATTTGAAATGGCAAAATATCAGCAAGGAAGCAACAGTTAACAGATCAGTTATTTAAACACTGCTTCACAGGAAAACCAGAACAAGCAGAACAGCTTAAAAACTGTGAAAAATAGTAGTAAATACTTAACAAACTGAAACTAACAAAAAAGCTTTGTAAATAGCGAAAAACGCAATAATATTCAATTTAGCAGGTGCAATAATACAGACAATTGCAGTACAACAGCGTAGTTTAGTACACAGTAAGTATAAAAGTAGATGGCAGACAGAACAGTACAGTAAACGGTATAAATAAGGGAAAAAAAAACAGGCTACTTATGTCTTTTTATTTTTTTTTTTTTTTTTTTTTTTTTTTTTTTTTTTTTTTGAAAGCTCAAAAGCCTCTAGTAACCTGTATCTCATCTCAAGAGTTGTGGCTGGTAGCTCACCTCAGTTCAGCTCGGTACAAACGAGCAGAAAGGACCCCGCTCACATGCAGGGCCTAAATACCATATGTCAATCATAGATGACCTGTTTTCATTTTTATTTGTCCTCAAATGTAACACTGTATGACATTTTTATTCTGCTGGGTTCTATTTTCATATCTGATGTAAAAAAAAAAAAAACTTTAGAAAACTGTGAATAACTTTGTGTCCTAAAATGTATTCATGCTTATTGTTTAAATTAACTACTGTTTATTCATTTTACTGTGGAGCTTTTCTCTCCAAGCCACCACTGAAAATGGACAGCTAGTGTTGCATGGGATGAAAGCTTCCTTCTTAGTTTGTATAATTCTTTAATATAGTACAAATGTGATTGGTTGAGAAGACATGATTATTAGTGGAACTTATGAGAAGCTTCTTGAAAAGGTTAATGCACTTCAATCAATACAGCATCTTGGTTATAATTTCCATTATTAATTCATACTACTATTGTATCAAGCTTATTTTTACATCGGGCTTTTTGTTCCTACTGGTATACAGAATATAAAATTCTAGTTATGTAATATATCAAAGTTTTGTAATGTACGAATGTCTACTTGATATATATTTGTTTGTCCTATTTGGTTATTGTATTGTGGAGCTTTTCTCCCCGGGCCTCCACTGAAAATGGACATATATCCAGCTGGACTAGCCCGGTCAACAAATGTAAAATAAAAATGTTGTGTTCTGAAGAAAAATGGATATTCAAAAGCATCTACCATAATTTTTAATGTGTTTAGCAATGCCCCATTTTAGTTCTAACATGGTGCATCCCTTGTTTTATTTTTAGTTGATTTGAGTGTTCAGAGTTGCACTTGGGAATATGATACTTCCCATATTAAATCTATAGAAGTGCACACATGCATATGTTGCAATGCATATGGACATTTCCACTTTTCTGCGTATAATTTTGCAGTGAAAAATGGTTCTTTAGTACACATTTCAAAATGTAATGAATTTCAATCTCTTTCAGATTATGTTGACTGCAAGATGTGGGGAATTTGTGACCAGTTTTGTGAGGATTGTGAAGGTTCGCACCGATGCAGCTGTGCAGATAGATATTTCCTTCAGCTGGAAAGGCATTGCAAGGCTAAAACATCAGGTACAAGTTTTTGTTTAAAGATACAAAGAGTAAGGAATTAATAATTCTGTTACAGTTTGAGATAAGTTGTAGCATAGAACATTGCAATGAATGGGACTAGAAATACTTTACTATATCATAGTAACCTCACACTGCTTGTGTAACCAGCACAGTTTACAAACCTAACAGATCGTGACTGAAACGGATAGAGGCTTAACACAGATGTACACAACTGTACTGCACCAGAATATAGAGATGAGTTTGAAAAGAGCTATATCATGTATTCTCAAAATTACCTCCTGTAACTCAGTGTGATGATTTTTTATGCAATTCACACAATGTCCACACTGACTAGTAACAATACTTACAGGCTGAAATATTCCCATGAAGTTGTTGGCCCTTGTAATGTGATCCTGGGACCTCTGCTGTTTGACATTTAAATGTGGTTGACCAGGTTTGCTGATGACTACAAGCTGGACACTGTTATATACTCTACCACTGATACTGAATCAGTCCAGCAATGGCTGGAATATGCACATATCTGGTGTACTAAAAAAGGCCTCAAGTTAAATGCAGAAAAGTGCAGTGTGGTTGCATTTTAGTAAAAAAATCTTGTTCACGTTTTAAATGGTACTCCCTTTCAGGTAGACCTGTGAGATCAGGGTACTTATGTGAATGATTGTCATTCAGCTATCATGTGTCCACCATAGTCAGAAAATCTTTCTATATAGACTAGATAATTTCCAGTGGAATGTCTTTGAGATCCAAAGAAGTCATCCTGTCACTTTGCTCTTCACTTATCCAACCCATCGTTTAATAAAATGCCACTTTGCTATTTGTAAATCAAGGCATATTGCTACACTAGAAAGACCCCAAAGGTACCTTTCCAAGAAAATCTAAGGCCTTAAATATTTCAACTATCTTGATTGATTAGCACAACTGTCAATAGTCTTTGTAGCCTAGAGGCTGCTATAAGGCGACCTGTGTCTTGTTTTTCAAGTCATGAAAGGCCCAATTCTCTTTGAACATTGTTTTCTTTGTAAAACCAGTGGCTCTGCAAATACATGCACCAAGGGCCTAAATCTACCAACAAATAAGACTTGCTGGAAAGTTCAGTTCCTAACTCAATGTATTCTCATCCAGTGGAATAAGTTACTAATGTATTCTCATCCAGTAGAATAAGTTACTAATGCAGGTCAAACAATGTGCCACTTTGACTATGTTACCAGGATTGTCACGTACAGCCCTTCCTGATTTAGGAAGTAATCACTATTAAGTACTTGAAATGGGAGACCTTTAACTTGTAAATGTGTATACTTAAAGTGGATATGGCTAAACATCTTTCGACCTCATGATCACTTGTCTAGTGTTTCTTTTTTCCTATAATTACCTGCTACTAATCCATCCATCAGATTATTTTAGTTTCTGTAGGTCTTGGTTACTCCTGCTGTAACAGAATACTCTTTCCCAAACTAAATCGGTCATTTTATACTTCTGTTGCCTGATACCAGAACTCTGCCTGTACTGTCATGCTTAAACACCCCACCCCTAGTTTTCACATAGTGCACTTTGCAACTATTACAGGGATACTGGCTAAAAATCTTCAAAGCTTTAGAACACAAATCATTACTTTGTTTTGTCCTATTACCCTTCCATCTCAGCTTAATAATTAATTTTACTTTTAATTCCTATGCCTGATCATTAAAGTCCTCACTGCATCTATAATCCTGTCTTAAAGCCTGTCCGGCATTTCCTGAAGGGGGGTGTCGAGTGAATGAAGACAATCTGAGACAAGAAAATGATTGTAAAACAGAAGCACAGAAATAAAGAAAAAGAAAACATAAAGGCAGATATATTGAGGGTCTTCTCATTTTGTTTAATAAGCAAGTAAAAGCATACAGAGGAAGCCGAACAGAAGCACTCACGACGGGACTACAAAAGGGCATCTCTGGCTAGGCATGCTCAGTAGCACAGTGCAGAACATTAACAGTGAATATGTGCCACTATACAGAGGATGACAGAAAAAAATGTAGTGTGTGTGTGTGTGTGTGTGTGTGTGTGTGTGTGTGTGTGTGTGTGTATATATCTCTCTCTCTCTCAAAATGCAAGAATGCAGTCAAGAATTATTGACAATGGGTATAGGTATGCTTAAAGGCATATAACATCAATGCTTACTCTGCCATTGGAGACAATGCAAACCTGGCATTCATTATGCTGGACTTTGCATCTTTAGCTGTGAAGAGTGTAAAATCTAATTCTCCAGGAACATGCCCCAAGGAGTGTCTGTTCCACTTTTCACAATGTCTGTGGCAGCCCATGCAGATACCATCTCCACTGTATGGCTTGGACACTACCTTCCAATTGTATGAAAGTCTGGCAACTCTGGCTTTCCTACAACCCTTGGAGGTTTCAGGATATTTACCACACAGTGCTCATGCATCCTGGTAGTAACACAACCGTTTCTGGACTACAAAGAGGTTACCTTCATATTGATATACAGGAGGAGTTTTGGGACCCTTCTTTCCAAAATCCTAGGTCTCCTGCCAGAGTTTCATCCTGAGTTTAGGGCTATGTTTGATCCCTGTGCACAGGGTCTTCATTACATTTGACATGAAGGCAGACATGGCACTAGTGAGTCCAGTGTTTACTGGGTAAATGCCAAGTGGATTTGAGCACAACATACCAAGCATTACAATGTTAGCAGAACATTGTGGAATCCATGATGCACCATCATTACAATGTTAGCAGAACATTGTGGAATCCGTGATGCACCATCTGATCCCATTATCACACCAAGGTGCCTTAGCATACTTCAGGAAAAAATGGTTATAGCATGAAGTGGAATGCCACTTGGAGATGAGATACTGTGTAATTTTATCACCTGCCTCAACTGTCATGTTTTTCAGTGGAAGTGTAGTACTTATGGGTTGTTTTGTTTTGTGCATTGTGATCACATAGGTGGAATAAACGTTATCACTTTATTTTTGCTGATTTTGACTACTCACTGTAAGTTGGTACGTGACTGGAGATGGTGTATACCACAAAAAGGTGAGTGCCATCTTATCTTGGCTACTGTATCTGCTCTAACAGTTTGTCCTTGTACATATCTGCTGTATTGTGTTGACCCATCTCTTTTGTGCTGGGTTCACCAAGCAATACCCTACTCGACAACAATGCAGTTCCTTCTGTTGACCTCTCATTCCTCCTTACCATTCATTCGGTAAGGGTGATATCCCCTGCCTGCTTTATTACAGCTTGCTCCCTCCCCACCCTTGTCTTCCTGCTTTTCCCTGTCACTGCTCTTCATCATTTTATTCGCTCTTGTTCTCTTGCCTGGGACACGCCTTCCCTTCCACTGTTCACTGTTATGGACTCTCAGCACTTGCACAATTACACAGTCAATGTTACTGCATCACTACATCTCCCATTAGTAAACTCTCACTGCTGAACTGATATGAATCCTCCTTAAGCAGTGCCCTGTTATCCTACTACTATTCTTTGTTTATTTTAAACTTCTCATTTCCTTCAGGTTGTATACTGAATGAAGCGGACATTACGTGGTGTCTTTACTTTCCCTTTTACATTTTTTGCATGTACTGTTATCAAAATACTGACATATATATTTAATTGACAGGTGTATTACTGAACTGACAATTGCTTTTTTTTTTCTTCATGGTATTTAAAAAAACCTTTCGTCAGTCTTTACTTATGAAAAAAACAAAAGGTATACAAATTAACATCTCTCATGTAAGCTCCGTATTTAGTGCATTCAGAGCCAGATGTACATTTGTCTTGTTTTAATCTTTGGCCCAAGCATTGATGAAGTAGGTCCTCGGAACAGTCTATTTACCTAGTTAACAGTTGGTAGATAAAAATAAACATAAATAAACCTCCAATAGGTGACTTGTTATGGTACTAAACATCCTACCTCCTCCATGCTACTCTAGCATTTCTTTAATAATTACCTTCTCTCTTGTCAGCCACAGTTTGAGTGAACTGCTAGAATTTCTTAACAGGTGAACACCTGATACTAGGCTGTGAAAAACTTTGGGACACAAAACATACTGTGTCAGTTTGCTATGCAGGTATATGTTTGTCTCATAATGAAACATTGTACTGTAGTGCATGAAAAAGAAGCTGAATTACCAAATAACCTGCCCTTTGCCCCCCTCACCCTAGCTCTGTTCCCAATTAAAATCGCTAGTACTGCTGCGTTTAATGCAACTTACGTAGGATTTGATTTTTTTCCCACATGCCAACCATCTGCCCTGCCCCTAAATAAAGCATCTCAAGCCTCTTGTCCCAACCACATCCATCCACAAATCATGAAGATTCCATCCACGTGGTTTGCCACAATAATGTCTCATTGTATTGCAGCAAAAGATCTTTTATTTTGATGTTCAACCAGTGGATTGCAAAGACCTGAATGAATTAAGCAGCTTCTTATTTTTTAATGCAGACTGTTCTTCAACGTTTGCCATAAGCAGCCCAAAGCACTCGCCTTTGTGTCCCAGGACATCTCCTCTGTTCTTGTATACTACATTTATTGATCCTGTAAGCTATTAGTTGCCTACTACATCACTTGAATGTCTTCCCAGACTCTGCCTGTCATTGTCCTCTCCTACTGACTGAGTAAAGGTCGATCCCAGACTCACTGCTCTACCTTCTCGCAGCATATTTACCCCATCTTTTCCATATGTCATTCCTTATCCCCTTTGCTCTTTATTTTTATAACTTTTTTTAAAGGGTGTTTTTTTTTTAGTCACAGCAGTAGTACTCAGAACTGTATCTTGGCTCCTAACCAGCATTCTTATTAGGGGCACAACAATGTTTTCCCACAACCATCTGTCTTACCACCTAACCCCCCCCCCGTAGTTTTATCTCTGGCTGGAGTCTCTGCCTTTAGTGGCAATTTTAAATGAGATGGTTATTGTCTTGTAAGTTGTCTGAAGCAGGGGTTTTGTATCTTGAAAGCGCTTACTCTTTATCCGTTTTATTAAAGATGTGTTCTGCAGCCTGGTGGTTCAGATATTTTCTTTCTACACATCATCTGAATTGTGTAAAGCTTTCCTTGGGGATACTTTCTTACTCAGACCTCCAATAAAAGACCCCACTGCACCTTGGGATCTCACTGTGGTTTTACCAACCCTAATACATTCTCCTTTTGAACCACTAGCCAAAATGGATCTCTGATTTTCTCTCTTGGAAAACTTGTTTTTGGTGGTTATAACGTCTGCTAAAAGAGTATCAAAATTACAAGCACTATCTTCAAACAACCATATCTGGTCTTTCACAAAGACAGAGTCACTTTATGTACGATTTCTTTCTTTCTACCAAAAACTTGCATATGAAAATATCAATCAAGCCATCAGTCTAACAGATGTTCTTCATCTCACATTGCTGCAGTCCTTACTTATGGGGTAGTCCGCTGTCCTCGGTCGGCCCGAATACCAAAGTATTAGGCTGACGTCGGTCATGGGCGCTCAGATCTGACATCAGAGCATCAGGGTATAAAAGCGCATGACCGACGTCATATCCTCAGTCTTTTTTGCCGCATGGTCCGATGCAGAAGCAGCGTTGCAAGTGCCGTTCGGCGTTCTGAAATTTTTCGAATTCGGAGTTTCAGACCGATACCAAGTTGGGCTAAGTACCCCGTTGGGGAATATTTTTGTTTTTTCTTGCCTCAGTTATTTACCGGATGTCAGAAAAAGTGAATAATTGTATTTCTTGTGGGAAACAGATACCGCATAGGGATTACCACTCACTTTGTATTCCTTGTTTGGGACCGGAGCACGACGTAGTCGGGTGTCGGTTTTGTGCTAGGTTCAATAAGCGCACTATAAAACGGAGGTTAGATTGCGCTAGGTTAGTCTTTGGCAAGCGGTGTAATTATAATATGCCGTCGGATACTCCGACGCCCGCTTCCACGAAGAAGCGCAAAGACAAAACTGTGAAGCCTAGGCAGGATGATTCGTCCGTTTCGGACGCCGGTCCATTAGAAGCTACAGGGGAACAGGTGGATCCGGCTGAAGTTTCTGTTGAGACTCAGGGGGAAACTTTGATTTTGCAAGAGGTGGCTTCACAGGACTCGGGTCAGGCTGAAGGGGCCTCACAGGTTACTATTCTCCCTACTGTGCCTAGGGTGGTTAGGCCTTCTGCTACTATTTCTAAGGCTCCTTCTAAGGGCAGGTCTGTTTTGCCTTCCTCTGGTGTCAGTACTGGTTCCTCAGGGTCAGTGCCTAAAAAGCACATGCTTAAAATGGCAGAAGATTTGATTACTTTAATTAGAGGTTCTATGCCCCCTCCTGATAAGAGGCCCAGGGTAGAGCTAGAGTTGGAAAGTTTGGAGCAGGCCTCAGATGATTCAGAGTCTTCTGTGGAAGACATTCAAGATTTTCCTCCTTATTCGGATTCTGATGCAGAGGATTCCACTCCTTCTGCTTCTCCTCCTGAGGATTTTTCTTTTCAGAAACTTTACATTCCATGAGGGAGCATTTTAAGTGGGAAGGACAGGATTTCTCTGATTCTCGGAAAAGGCTTAGGGAATTTTTGTTTTACCACAGCATAGACCCTTAGCTATACCTCCAGTTTTGGATGTTGTTCAAGATGTTTTCTCGGAGGCTTCCCTTAATCCAGATTCTGTGCCTCCTGCCAGTCAAACCAGACATGTATTACAGGGTGCCTGAGGCTCATAAATATCTGTATAAAAGTCCTAGGGCAGACCCAGAAACTATTAGTCAGGGGCCTAAGGGTGTTAGAGCTTCTGTTGTAAAAAATCCGGTTCCTCTAGATAAGGAAGCTAGAGCTTTGGATAGATGGGGTAAGAAGGTGTATACCTCTTCTACGTTAGCAATGAGGGCTTTAAATTGCCAGTTTCATATGTTGAAATATCAGAATTTCCTTCTCTCTCAGCTAAAATCTAAAGTGGATGCTTTAGCAGAGGGTATTGAGTGTAAAGAACTGCAGGATTTGGTACATGTCTCTGAACAGGTGGGCAAGCATTCTTTACAGTGTGGCTTTGATGCTTTACAGGCTTCTTCTAGGGTGGCTGCCACTGGTTCAGTTATTTGAAGGCACGCTTGGCTTAAGGATCAGAATTTGTCTGAGCATGTTGAGACTAGAATTCTGGATGCCCCTTTACAGTCTGAAGTTTTGTTTGGTCCTCCTG
This sequence comes from Protopterus annectens, assembly GCF_019279795.1. Classification (NCBI taxonomy): domain Eukaryota; kingdom Metazoa; phylum Chordata; order Ceratodontiformes; family Protopteridae; genus Protopterus; species Protopterus annectens. The sequence goes on along the minus strand of NC_056731.1, from coordinate 1,178,120,104 downwards.
TAGAGTCTGTATTAAAGAAAATGGAGGACAAGGCTAAGTCTATGCAGACTGTTAATAATTTTTTGCAGGTGCAACCTCCAAAGTTTAGTAGAAATTGGCCTACTAAAGGATGGACTTACCCTTCTTCTGATTCTCAGTCTAGGGGCAGATCTAGACGTGGTAGGGGCAGAGCTCAGAGTTCCTTCAGACCTAGAACGTGGAGTTCGCCTGCACAGTCTGCAGGTGAGGGCAGGGGCCAGTCCTTTCGTAAACAGGCCCAATGACCTGCATTTTCAGCTGCCAGATTCCTCTTGCCTGGCAGCTCCTTTGGGAGGAAAGTTAGCACTTTTCAAGCAAAACTGGCTTTTAGTCACCCAGGACAAATGGGTATTGGACATTATAAACCGAGGCTACAAGTTTTATTTCCATACATTGCCTCCTTTCAAAGGCATGCCAGATGTTCCTCCTCGGCAAAGGTTAGAGGCTCACAAACAGATTTCTTTACTTCTTCAAATGGGAGCTATACAGCCAGTTCCTCTGTCAGAAGTGGGCCTAGGATTTTATTCTCGCCTGTTTCTAGTTCCAAAGAAAGGGAACACGTGGAGACCGATTTTGGATTTATCTATCCTCAACACTTATCTGGACATTCCAAAGTTCAAGATGCTGACGTTACAACAGCTTTTACCTCTGTTGGGAAAAGACCACTGGATGGTAACTCAGGATCTCAAAGAGGCTTATCTTCATGTTCCTATCAGGCCCAGTTGCAGGAGGTACCTGCGTTTTCGAGCTGGAAATTTACATTATCAGTTCTCTGCATTGCCCTTTGGCTTATCTACTGCGCCCAGAGTGTTCACAAAGGTTCTGGCTCCAGTGATAGCCTTTTTCAGGTTAAGAGGAATACAGATTTATCCTTATTTGGACGACTGCCTGATTATTGCTCAAGACAAAGACGAACTTCTTCATCATCTACAATATGTGATGGTAGTGTTAAGATGCCTAGGGTATTCTGTGAACGAAACAAAGTCCAGTCTAGTACCCTCTCAGGACATGTGCTTTCTGGGTGTGAGACTGAATACAGCTTCCCAGATGGCTTTTTTGACCCCGGACAAACAAAGAAGCCTTTCTCTTTATTTCCATCAAATGTCTCTACAGTCCAGGCTGACTGCAAGGACAGTCCTTCAAGCCTTGGGGTTCATGGCATCTTGTATTCTGGTGCTTCCCAATGCCAAACTGCATATGAGGAAGCTTCAATGGTATCTCAAAAATGTATGGACACAACACTGCCAAGATCTAGACACTGTCATTCAGATAATACCTTGCATTCAGAAGGAATTTTTGTGGTGGGCTCAGGAATGTCACCTAAACAAGGGACTCTCTGTGACCCGACCAGAGGTGAGTCAGATTCTAACGACAGATGCCTCGGACAAGGCTTGGGGAGCACACCTCAATGGAAAATGGGTGCAAGACACGTGGCCTGTCAGACTTCAACATTTGCATATCAACTTGAAGGAGATGTTAGCAGTCCAGTTTGCATTAATGGCTTTCAAGGATTTACTTCACCCAGGGCAGGTGTTGATTCAAACAGACAACACTACTGTCATGTGGTACATCAACAAGCAAGGGGGAACCCATTCATACCCACTTTGCAGGCAAGCGATGATTTTGTGGGAGACTGCTCTCAGTTTACACCTCAATCTTCAAGCAAGGTTTCTGCCAGGAGCACAGAACTCCTTAGCAGATGTGTTGAGCAGACAGATAGTGGATCCTCACGAGTGGAAATTGGATCCTCATGTATTCCAGCAGTTGACAGTGTTATGGGGGACTCCAGACCTAGATCTGTTCGCTTCTCCACTAAATTACCAGTTGCCAATGTTTTGCACAAAAAGGTTTCATCACACAGCTTGGAAGGTGGATGCTCTATCATTCAGTTGGAACAATCTTCATGTTTATGCCTTTCCACCTCTGCCTCTCCTCCCCAAGGTACTCTTGAAGGCCAGACAAGACAAACCATCCATGATTCTGATAGCACCGGATTGGCCTCGACAGCACTGGTATCCACTTCTGAGGAGTTTAGTAAGGGAGCCTCCATGGCCTCTACCTTTAATTCCGCATCTTTTGTCTCAGGAGGGCAGTCACTTCCTCAGTGTCAGGATTCAGTCTCTGCATCTAACAGCTTGGCATATTCTGTTTTAGACCCTGGAGGGTCTCAGCTACCACAACAAGTTTTGAATGTTATTTTGGAGGCCAGAAGGCCTAGTACAAGGAAAGTTTATGCTGATAAATGGAGGAGATTTTTTATTTGGAGCAAAGAGAAGGATTTTGATGTTTCCAAGCCTAATTTAAGTGCTTCTCTTCAATATCTTACTGAGTTACTGGACAAAGGTTTGTCTTTCTCCTCTATAAAGATTCATGCTGCAGCCATTTCTGCTCACTATGATTGTGACCCTCCTTTATTCTCTCATCCTTTGTTTAAGCAATTTCTTAGAGGGGCAAAGAACATAAGACCCCCACGTAGAGCTCCTACTCCTGCTTGGGATCTCAATTTTGTGTTGGAAAAACTTACTCTACAACCTTTTGAGCCTGCAGCTATGGCCGAGTTAAAGTATTTGTCTTGGAAAACTGCCTTTTTGTTGGCCATTACTTCTGCAAGAAGGGTTTCTGAATTACAGGCCCTTATGGCAGTGGAGCTTTTCCTGATTTTTCATAAGGATAGGGTATCTTTGCGTACTAATCCTTCCTTTATGCCTAAAGTGGTTTCTAGTGTGGCCTTGAACCAAACTATTCATTTGCCTACTTTTTATGCAAACCCCCAAAATAAAGGGGAGAAGATTTTGCATACTTTGGATATTCACAGGCAGTTGCGTTATTATTTGAGCAGAACCAAGGAGTTCAGACGGTCTCAGCAGTTGTTTGTTTCTTTTGCTTTGGGTTCTCAGGGTAAACCTGTTTCAAAACAAACTATTTCTAAGTGGATTGGGTTTTGTATTTCTTTCTGTTATTCCCATCATGGCAAGGAGATTCCAGCTGGAATCAGACCTCATTCCACTAGAGCTACTGCCACCTCTACTGCCTTTCTAAGGGGGGTAGCTACAAAAGATATTTTGGAAGCAGCTACTTGGAGTTCAGTACATACTTTTTCTAAACATTACCACCTTCCTCTTTATTCTAAGTCTAGGGCTGGATTTGCCACTGCAATATTACAGGGCATTTTAGCAGCCCCTAATGCTTTATGATTTTGCCATCCTCCCTTTCCCGTTGCTTTGGGATTCTACCCATAAGTAAGGACTGCAGCAATGTGAGATGAAGAACATAGTACAGTTTTGCACCTACCATAAATGTAGATGTTCGAAGATCCACATTGCTGCAGTCCAATTTACCCTCCCTCCTTCCCCACTGTAGTTTGGCATGGTTATATGGTTTGTGTGATGGTTGTTGTTGGGCCTGTTTTTGGGAGGTATTCTGTTTTTGGCTGTGGCCTTTCTTTTTAGGGCCTTCTGACATCTGGGGCAAGAAAAGACTGAGGATATGACATCGGTCATGCGCTTTTATACCCTGACGCTCTGATGTCAGATCTGAGCGCCCATGACCGACGTCAGCCTAATACTTTGGTATTCGGGCCGACCGAGGACAGCGGACTACCCCCATAAGTAAGGACTGCAGCAATGTGGATCTTCGAACATCTACATTTATGGTAGGTACAAAACTGTATTTTTTTTTCCATAATTTTGAAAATAAAGGAAAATATACTCTTCATCTTCTCGATGTACATAGATAGTTGCATTTTTACCTGGAAAGAACAAAAGCATTCAGAAAATATGATCAACTATTTGTTTCCTTTTCTAAATTAAGAATGGGAAGGCCAGTGTCTAAGATTACCCTGGGCAAATGGATAACATATTCCATTTCCTATGTCTACTCTTGTAAAGGAATTGCATTACTTGGACAACTGAAGGCACATTCAGGTAGCTCAATGTCTACTTCAGCAGCATTTTGGTCTAGACCCTCTACTGATGATATTTGTGCAGCTGCTTCTTGGTCACGTACTCCTAGCTTTATTGCATATTACAAATTGGATATCACTTCCAGGAATAGAGCTGCCTTTGGCTCCACGGTGCTCCAGAACTTCCTTCCATGAGGGCCACACAAGTTTTCTGTAGCTGAGGACTCTATCCCATTGGTTGAGGAATAAATTAAAATGACAGCATCCGATAAAGTTATGTACTCGCCATAACGTTCCATCTGTGTTTCCATTTTCATTCTTCCTCAAACCCCCCCCCCCCCTACCTCCCCCTGTCCTTTTTGGGAGAGACCTAATGGAAGTGCTGTTAGGAACCATGGTTCCTGTTTGAGGTCCTAAGCTTTCAACTATCACTTTTGTCATAGCATTATCATTGTATTTTTTGTATATAAGGTTATTGTAAACCATCAGCTAGACTCAACCCACCACAATGCAGATGGTCAGTCAAACTCCTAGCCTATCCAGTGATCTGGAAATGAGGGTTTCAAGAGTGGAGGGATCAGATGTGACACAGTATTTGCAGTTTTCACTCTTTTTTTTTTTTTTTTTTTTTTTTTTATTTGTTAAAAATGCTGCGAAACTCAAGTGACCTATTTAAATAACACTGATGCATATAGAGTAGTGTTGTAAACAGTGTATTATTTTTGTCTTATCTAAGAAGTCTCCCCACGGGGTTGTTGCTAATGAGCATTTAGTCTATAAAAAGGGAGTATGAAAAGAGTGTTCTAGCCCTGTCAGTCAGAGAAGTTTTCCCTGTTGAGGTGGGGGAGTCTCTGCTTGGAATAGTTGTACTACAGCAAAGGATAAAGAATTCCAGAATTACCTTATGAATTCTGGGGGTCTTCCACTAGGAATCCAGAAAGGAGGAAGCTGAAAGGACCATTGTTACTGTGATAAAACTGACAGACTATAGTGCTTCATTTTTGTGGGACTAACAGAAAAGGTCCTGCAGTTTCTGTTGCATTATTTCATGTATCTATATCTGTCTAATATGTATGTATGTATGTATGTGTATATATATATATATATATATATATATATATATATATATATATATATATATATATATATATGTAAAATGTGTGTGTATAATTGAGAACAGCCAAATGTCGACAATCTCAATAACAAAAAGTCAACAAAAACAACATCAACACTTCACTACACATGCAGCTGAAAAAATCCATACACCCCATGCTAATTTTATACTGTACCTCTGAGATGCCACAACACCATGGAAAGGGCACATTCCCCAACCCTGGTAATGTAACAATCTCTCACACCAGTGACCAAATTGTGCTGACTTTGATAGTCATCTTAATTAGTGTCTCTGATATATATTTATTATTGCACATAGTTTCTTGTAAGCAAGTTTGTAATCCATAGTGCTTCCAACCACATTTTATTACACAGTCTGTTTCTCAGTCTTTTTTTTAGAAACAAGCTGTAATCGATCATGATATATAGGCCTCAAGCAGGTCTTTGCTCCAGATCTGCAGCAAAAGCTACTCCTGCTAACTTCGAGTTCAAATTGGCCACATCCAATAAGGACAATCGCAAGGCCTTCTTACATATGTCCACAATCTCAAAGGTAACACCCAAATCTGCTCTGAACTGGTGGTCAATAGCACCACATACACAAATGTTGTAGATATAGCCAACCTGCTGGCAGACAGGTTCACTGAAAACTTCACTCCCATGTCCCCCCATCAGTAAACCAAGATCCCCAGCACCTGCCCCCCCCCCCCATCACCAGGGAGCAGGTCCATAATGTCCTCTCAAAGGCAAAAAAATGGGTCTCCGTGGGAACTGATAACATCCCCGGCTTTATCCTACATGAACTCAGGCATGAGCTCTCAGCTTCATTAGGCACCCTATTCAACCAAAGCCTGAGCACTGGTTTCATCCCAGCTGAATGGAGAACAGCCACTGTCGTCCACTGACTCAAGCAGTTATAGGCCCATCAGCCTAACTAGCCTGATCTGCAAGGCCATGGAACACATCATCATGGATCTTATAAACGAGGACATTGGCAACCTCCAGTCGCTTGACCCCCACACAGTTTGGTTTTGTCAAAGGGACATTGTGCCTGTTAAACTTGGTCATCTTCTTTGAAGTCATCAAAGCCATGGATGAGGAAAAGATGGTGCACACTACCTACCTTGACCTAGCTAAAGCCGTTGACACTATTCCCCACTCGGGCATAATAGATAAACTCTCCCAGCTAGGCATCAGCCCATATGTTACCAGATGGTAGCCAACTGGCTCCTTGATAGAACCCACTCAAAGTAGGGGAAGCCACTTCTGGTAGTAGACCCGTAACGAGCAGTGTACCCCAAGAATCGGTTTTGGGGCCTCTACTGTTTGGGATATACTTTTCTGAGGTGCAAGCCAAAACCAGTGGTCTCTCTGACCACGTTTGTAAATGACTCCAAGCTGAGCGTTGTCATTAAATTCCTGTAGTGATGTGAATATCCTCCAAGAGGTCTTTACCCAAACTAATGACTGGTGCTGGAAGCATGGCCTCAAACTGAATGCCAAGAAATGCATCATTATCCCCTTTGGGGAAAAAGTCATCACCACTAATTATCACATTAATAACAATGTACTAAGAATGCACTAAGAATGCAATCAGTCGTGAGGGACTTGGGCACCCAGGTTGATAGCAACCTGACTTTTGACCATGTTCCCTCCGTTGTATGGAAGGCTTTCAACATGGCCCATGTTGATAGCAACCTGACTTTTGACCATGTTCCCTCCGTTGTATGGAAGTCTTTCAACATGGCCCACCTCATAAATAAGGGTATTTCATCCAGAAATAAGGAGGTCATAACATCCCTGTACTCCTCCCTTATCAGACATATTATCGATTTTACAATGCCCCCTTCGGCGTGTACCTTACCAAGAACATGCAACAGTTGTAGAGACCACAGAGGTTCTCAAACACCTATCCTATACAGATAGGCTAAAAGCCCTGTCCCTGTACTCATTCTCATACAGGCTGCTCAGAGGTGACCTGTGTATGGCATACAAGTCCCTTTCAGACCCAGCCTTGATGGAGTTGCTGCATATCCGTAAGGCAAACTCCACTCATGCAATCCACATGCAAGGCCTTAACCTGGTTTGTGACATTATTAGAATTTGGTGGGATAGATTTTAGAACTTGGTGGGATAGATTTGTGTCCCAAGGACTCCCCCATCTATGGAATAGACTCCCTCTCGATGTCAAGAGTCCTCCTTTTAAGAGGAACCTGGATGACTGGATGGGAAATAGAAAATATACCCCTGGGATTCCACCTGTGTCCCTGCTGGACAGGGGAAACAGGTGCTGACTTTGAGGGAACATGGGCAAAATTCTTGGCTAGGCTTATAAGGGCCTCCAGGCCAATAGCCTAGTATCATCCTATGAACCTATGCAAAAATTTGCCATACACCAGTTGTTGCACAAAGGTGCAATCTGCATTCTGCTATACATATCACACACACACAGACACACACACACACACACACACACACACACACACATATATATATATATATATATATATATATATATATATATATATATATATATATATAATATGTATATAATATGTATGTACAATGAGACAGAGTTTTAGTAATATGCTGAGTTTGGAAAATGTGAGTATACTTTTAAATGCATGGCAAATGACGACTAGTGTGTGAGAAAACCAGCTACTGTTGTAGTCCAGAAAAATTTCACACTTTAGTCCCTCAGAGCAAAATAACTATAAGCAAAGGTATCCCCCTTCCTTAACTGGAATACGCCCTCTCCTGACTGGCATCTGCCTTCAAAAGCAATCGAACACAACTACAAACCATCTCAAATAACATATGTAGATTTATAACGTTTTGTCCCAGACAAACCTCTCAGACTCTTGGTGCAGGAAATCTGGGCGAAGCCTAAAATAATGCGGTGACAAATGCCCAAAAATGGGGCCAAGTTTTAAATATTGCTCTTACCAACTTAGAAAGTTACTAAAATAACAATATTTATGTTGGTATGCATTTTCTGAAGGATATGAAGTCTGAAACACAAATGTATGTTATCACTTAAGGTGATTTGTCAGTAAACCACAAATTTTGAGGAACAGAGTATGAGGGAAAAATCTGTACATTCTGTGAAAATCTGGACCTTTGAGAGTTACACCCCCTGATGATTCCTGACACAGTACTGTTTCACCATATTTAAAGCTAAATGTTTAATCATCGTGCATTGAATTACCCTCCTGCTTAGTTCCATAATCTTCAGGCTTTTTAACATGGTATCCTTTCCTTTCCTTGCCAGTAGACTCTTGAGAGGCACGTACCTTGCCAACAAAAGATCTTTTTCAATCTCCACCCCCAATCTCTTTATTCCACAAACAAACCTAAAAAGGTAGAATATGCCTATTCAGTGAAGGGCCTCAAGATCTGGAACTCCACGTATATGTATGAGATGCACATTTTCCCACCTTTTGGGGAACATTTTAAAGCTTGGCTCCATGAAGAAGTAAAATGTAAATGATTTGACAAAAGGAACATCATGCAACTCCTACACTCCATACTTCAGATCAAAACCCATAATTGTCTCTATTTTGTTTCTCATTTTTTTCTATTTTCCCCTCCTCCTTACTGTAAGTATTCTTTATAAACTAAATTAATAACTACATTACCTGTGTGTTTGTTGTATCTGCAATTTGCATTTCAGTAATGTGTATAAATACACCCTGGCAGATGCTGAAAACAGTCCATTGGCATCAGTGTTCTACCTCAGTTAACAAATCTATAAATAAATATATTCAGTCAAAATCACTGCATTAGCTAGCAAATTGGGGCAATCGGCTCTTATCACTCCTGTGCATAAAGGAAGATGTCTGCAAACAGCACACCAGGAACTTAGACCATCATTTGGAGACTCAGAAAGGGGTAAGCAAGCATTTGTCTGAAGATACTGCAGGTGCTGAGTCTGCCCATTCAGGATTTATTTGTGAAATATACCTGGAGGAGTTACCTGCCTCAAAGAACTGGAATTGGGGCTTGGGTGAGGACTACAGCCTGGAATTTTCTGTATACAAACTATTTGACAGAGAAGCTGTGTGATTCTGCAGTGTTTATAATTTGTTTAACTGAAATATAGGTGTGTAGTTATTTTGGTTTACCCTGCAGAATATTGAATACATTTGTGTTTTTATGCAAAGTGTGCCTCTTCTGTTCTTCCACATGCAACATATGTATCATCTGCAAACTTTCTCTTGCAGTGTTCTCAGTATGGTGTTGAATCAGGTTTATTCTGTCAGGTAGTACTAAAACACTTCTTTGTCTCTTTCCAGAAACTCCCTTATCTCTATCTGTTGTTTCTGTTACTTAATGTGTTATCTACCCACACAACAGGCAGTTTTCTTTGTCTCCCAGTTCCATTAGTTTCTGCTTGTAAGCTAACTATGGATGTCTGCTTTTCCTTACACAGTTTCATACTGCTATATGGTGTATCTATTCTTGCCTTTTATTACTACTGTACATAAGCCTACTGGAAACACAATTTATTGTTTCCAGTAAGAAAACATTTTCTGTGGGGTGGGGGGGGGGGGGGGGGCACGGGCACCAAAAGCAACACCAAATCACCATATCTGAATTCCTTAGTCATTGCATTTCTATTAGAGTCCTTGTTGTGCAGCCTAGGCTCGTTCTGTGCATTCCCATATGATGGGCATCAACACTTCAGCTTATGCTGAAAATTGGTACAATTTTCTATAACAGTTTTAAGAGGGGATTTTCTCTTCTTCCCAAGTTTCACTGGCAATGTTTAACAGGCTATGAGGGTGCCGTACACTGTTGAAGTTTGTGGTATTTCTGTAATGGCAAACTGGAGGTATAGTATTAACTGGTCCCAGATGTCACAGACTTCCTCTAACTTTTCTCTGCATGTGTTCACTTAAGCTCACTTTATTTTTGTAAAGGTTTATTGCTTCAGCCCAATTTATAGAATTCCCTTTCTTTGTCTGCTTCATGTAGTTGTTTCAACCTCCACAAATCCCATAGGCAGAGTAGGACTTGTTTTCTATTTGTTTTGTGAAGAAATTCTACTTTGTTTTTTCTAAATCCATGCTTCTCTAGTTTAGTCCATGCTTTCTAGTCTGTGAACATATTTTTCCTGACAATCATGCTTTTTTGCAAATACTTGTCAACTGTCCAGATTTTCACAGAATATCCATATTTTTTCCTCATATTTTTGATCTGCTCTTCTTAAAATTTGAGGTTTTCTTGCAAATCAGTGGCAAATCATTGATGACTGAAGTCAGAAAATATTGGTAGACATTGTTTCAGACTTCATATCCTTCAGAAAATTCATGCTAATGCAAAACCTGTTCTGTCAACATTCTAAATTTGTAAGAGCAATATTTAAAAAATGTCCATATTTTGAGCTTTTATCCCCCATTATTTGTGGCTTTGCTCAGATTTCTTGTGCTAAGAGGCTGAGAGGTATGTTCATGCTTCTAGTTTCTCAGTGTAAGTTCTCTTGCATGTCTTTATCATATTCCTACTTTTCGTCCCTTGCTTCAGCGAACATCTCATACCATCCATAATCCCGTCTGCCATCATATGTAATGCCCTTGCTTGAGTGATGTCCACTGTTCTATTATGATGATGTCTTTATAAGCACCCCAGCATTCTTTCTACTTAACCTGCTGAGTTGTTAACACTAATATTCTACTTTATTTTTATCAGGCATAATTACTCTAAGGTCTCCTCCCTGCCTTGTGCATACAGTTCATATATATGAGCTGATCAGCTGTTACAACAGTATATTTCTTTCACAGAAATTCAGATGACAAGATACTGACCACCTATCAGAGTAACAGAATCCCCCACTGTATCTGCAGCTTATGGCATAGCTTCCAGTGCAGGGAAGATGTTCATTATATTAATCACTGCTACAGTAGCTTTAAATACATGAGTTATATCCTGCCAATGTTATAACAGCTGGCCAGCTTCCAAAGTTTCAGGGAACCTTCTGCCTGCCCAAATTATTTGACAGCTCAAGCTGATCTGACTAAAGACAAGTTTGTGCATCAAGCTCTTTCAAGCTTTCCTGCTAACCAAGAGGGGGAGACTGAGTCCTGAAAGGACAATGCTAGGAGCAACTAAAAAAATAAATGTTCACACCCTAGCATAAAAAAATGCCAAAAAAGGGTGGGATGAAGGGAGGGAGAGAGCAGCTACTGCAAAAGTGATCATTCAAACATCTGTTGTTATGGTAAGTTTATCTACACATCTGTACAATGTTTATCATATTAATTACTGCTGCAGTAGCCTAAGCTATATGCATTTCCCTACCTTACAACATTTGGGAGGTGGAAGGAGAGGAGTCCAGGAGACCCTGGAGAATGGTCCTAGCAAAGCCTGACTCGGACCTATAGAAGGAATCCAGCTTTATAGTGCTTTGTAAAAGTATGTACAGAGAACCAAATAGCTTCTAGAATTCGTCTAGAATCCAAGCCTTTCCAAAAAACCTTAGATTAAGCCAAGGCCCTGCTAGAGTGGGCCTTGACTCAGCCTAGAATAGTTTTCTTATAGTGAGTATAGCAAAAGGTAATGGCCTTAGACAAACATTTAGAAATAGTCTAAACACAGGTTGTCCCTTCATCTTATCTTCACAAGAAATGAACTGATCCGAAGATCTGAAAGATTTAGTTCTGTCAAGATAGTACCCGAGTTGTTTGTAGACATCCAAGTTTTGGAGTATCTTTTCTCCCTCATTTTTCGGTCCAAGAAAGAAAGAGAGATGGATAATTTGACTTGGCATAAACCCAAATACCAGTTTAGGCATAAAAGAAGAAACCCTGTTCCTGTGGAAAATGAGATAGGGCTGAGATAAGAGCTTGCAAGTCAGATACTCTTTTTTGCAGCCATGTTACAAACCTCAAATACAGCCAGGTTAGCTGGTTCAAAATTAAAATCCCAAGAAGGGGCCACTGGTTTATTTGGAAATTTTTATTCGCAAAACCCCTTTCAAAAGCATTTCACGTGAGACTGCATTGAAAGAGTAGGATCCATGAGCAGACATACTGAAATGACTGATACAGGAACCTTGATAGAGGAATAATAAAGGCACCAGGATAGTAATTCACAGAAATATTGTAAAACCAGACAGCAACTAACCATGAATGAGCGCTGGTTATGTTGTTAGCACCGAAATCCTTTTCCATTTGCTAATATGATTTTGTAGTAGTAGGTTTTCTTGCCTCCATTAGTTCATTCTGCATCTCCTCAGTAACAAAAATGTCTAAAGAATTTAATGCTCTTATTATCCAAGCTGTCAAACACCCCAGTGAGGAGGCAAAGTGAGATCTACTGGAAGAATTTCCCACAGATAGTTCAGATCTTGGAAGGCCCCTCATCTAGTTTCCATTCACGAGGGTCTGCCCTGGACCTGCTCAGCTTGTCTGCCATACAGTTTTGTTCTGACATACCATAGGATGCGTATAGACCGATATTGTGCTGTAAAGCTATATCCCAGGCTAACATTGCTAGTCTGCAAAAGAGTGTATGACCTGGTTTCCCCTTTCTTGTTGATGTACCACATGATTTTGGTATTGTCTGTAACAACCTGAAGAGGTCCTGGAGACCAAAGATAATTCAGAGTTGACTGTCTTGATCAGAACAAGTATTTTTTTGTATTTGTGTTTGCATCTGTTCTTGGTGTCCCACACACCCTACACTTTTATCCCTTCTGAAACTGTTCCCCATGCAATGCCTGAGGCATCTATGGTGACTGACTGCTTTGAAACATGGAGGGAGTAGGGGATACCTGGATTTTGAGAATTTTTGTTTCCACCAAATGATTTCTCTTCTAACAAACCTAGCACTGGGATTTGAAATGACAATGGGTGTTGATGCTGGGACCAAAGAGACTTCCAATTCCACTGTGTCTTTCTCATGTAAAGTCCTGCCAGTGGTATCATGGGAATCAGAGAAGCCATGTGACTGAAGTGTGAGTGGAAAACCTTAGAAATAGGACTAGATATCAATGTATTCTTTTCTGTGGAAGAAAAGCTTTTTGAACTGAGGTGACTAGTTGACATCCCAGGAACACAATCCTGTGTGAAGGAGTCAAGAAAGACCTTTGAATATTCTCTTGGAATGCCAGCTTGTGTAAGATCTTTCACCAAATAGAGCAATTCCTGACACTTTGAAAAAGATTCTGCAAATATAAGCAAGTTGTCGAAATATGGGAAAACATGGATACCATGTAGCTTGCAATGAGCTAAAACTGGAGCTAGACACTTTACACTGCACCAAGAGTGTTCACATAGTCCAAATGGTAAGGCAGAGAACTGATAATGTGATCCAGACACACAACCTTAAACGTCTGAGGTCTGGATGAATAGGGGTGTGATGATACGCATCTTTTGAATCTAATGTTGCCAGGGAACATGAAAGAGGAAGACTAGGTAAGAGGTTGTGAAGTGAAATAATTGAATTTGGGCACTGATAAACCGGTTTAAAAAAAAATCCAGGACTTGTATCCAAAAAATTTCTTTACTTGGCACTAAGAGCATCCCTGAATAAAAAACATTCCCTACATGGGAAGGAGAAACTGGTTCTATCACTCCTTGGTGAAAGCATGTGATGAAGAGCCAGTAGAGTCTTATCTGGAGGATGAGGAATTAACTCCCTCTGCTATCTATAACCTTGATGAATGACCTTCAAACCCCATTTATGTGAAACTGTAAATAAAGATTCTGACTTTCTGGAATTTAAAAAGGGACTTAGTGGGAGGTGGGTCAGAGTCTCTTGAATAGTCATTCAGACTTGTTGGACTGTCCCCTTGGTTTGGGGAGATTGAGTCTTCTGTTTGGAATCTCCTTGCCATTTCTTAAACATCTATTTACCTGTATTTTGTTGTGACTGTTTGTTTATTTTGCTTTTTGCCAAAAATGGAAGAGGAGTTAGAGAATCCCTAAAAAAAAATTAAATTTGGAAAATTGAGAGCTAAAGATTCTCTGGATCATCTTACCCCTTTCATCACACTTTTTGATCACTTCTGCAGCAGAGGGTCCAAAAACTAAACCTCAAATCAAAGGGGAATTTTAAAATATTTGTATCATCTGAGGTTCTGAGAATGCAGTCATGCAAACCTCCTAAAAACAGAAACCTAACCTGAGTCATACACGCACTGTAAACAATGACTAGTGGCCTGTGCAATTGAAGAAACTTTTTGTTGTCTTTCGGCTTATCCCAGTTAGAGGTCGCCACAGCGGAACTCTGGTCCACTAATGTTTGGTAGTGGATTTTTACGTGCCGAGTTACCAGCCCTGACGCACAACCTTCAACGAAGGCATCATTCACGCATGCCTCCACACAGAAGACGCTCTAGCTGAGAATTGAACGCGACAACAATCGAAGAAACTAAATTGTTTATATTAGATTTCTCCTCACAAGATCAAACTACAGATAAAGCATATCATACTTTCACAATTAGTGAGAACAGACATTTAACATATAAGCCTATCGATTCAAAATTATGAAAATAAAACCTGTAGAAGTATACACTTTTTTTCCCATGTTTATCATTAATTTTCCCATCCTTACCAGGAAGAGTAGGATTAGAATTAACTAAGTGTTTAGCAAGAGTGGTATTAACTAAATCGATAGCTGCATGGTCAGCTTTGGGATAGCGTATAAAATTAAGACTGAGATGCTTTATACATCCTGTCTGCCTTTTTAAGGACAGCTGGTTAACTATCCGGAAAATTGTAGGCAGTAACACAAACCTCCTCTAAAGGAGACAGGACAGGAGAAATGGGTGTAGGTTCAGGAAATTAATTCTGTAACAACTTAGTATTTTCTGATGGACTCCGAAATCTCAGCATTCTCCCACTGAAAACCTTGAGGCTGAATTAGAAATCTTGAGGAGCAAACTGTGTATCTGCCCCTTCATCCTCCTGTTCAAATTCAGAATCTTGAATCTCTTGAGGAAAAGGGGTATCCCTCTTTATTTTACTAGAAATATCTTTACAAGGATCAATACCCTGAAATAAACCCTGAGCTAGACACAGTAAGCTAGTCCTGTGCAGAGCCAGAACTTGGTCAAATGAGACCCTAAGCAGGGTTATGAACTAGGCACCCCTGCAATTATACTAGTGTCAAATTACTTGGTTGTCTATCCATACTTGCCATAAACAATGTTCAAATCTACCAGTGTGCGTACTATTTTCTTTACTTTTACAATGCTTATAGAGATTGGATTCAAAACCTTTTTTTCAAATTTTACAGCACAAACACTGATGGCTTTTTGCTAAAGAAAACAAAACTGACTGCAAAATCTCTTTTTCGATGTCGAGGACAAATGTACACATTTCTTCCCTTGAAACTCACATTCATTGAAAAATTCATCTGGTCAGTGGTGAATTATGTGTGCATTTATATCTGCATATATTTCCCAACTACAAGTATTTATTATTTAATAATAACAATAATATTATTATCATCATCATCATTATTTGACATTTGTTGACCAGGTTATTCTTACTGAGCTGTTGCCCTTTTTCAGCAAAGGCCGGGGAGAAAACCACCACAGTTGACACATATAAGTACAATATCAAGAGAAGTAAGTACATAGTTTACAATACAGAGAAGGTAAAAGCTCCATGGTTGTATACAAATTTATAAAACTAGTAAAATCACTGAAGTAGTAAATCCAGAGTTTATAACTGAACATGTCCAATCATTTGAGCCACTGGTTATTGAGTTGCAATTAGTACAAAACAAGTTTGAATAGTCAGTTTAAGCATGTAGTCTGTTATTTACAAGTTAATTTCACAGTACAGCTGTAGAAAATTTGTAAGATGAATTATTTTGTACAGGTAGTGTAGGGCATAGTGAGAACATTGTCAACTAGTACCCTTTAAGGTATTTTAAATACTGTAGTAGAAGTATCAGAGATTGAGATTTAGTCGTCAGGAGTGAAAGAGTAGGAATACAAGTGGATTAGCTAGAGGGGCTGAGGATTATCGAGTAAGGATGAGAGAAGAGGTTTAGGTTTGACATAGAGATGAGTAGGAGAGGGGATTGTTGGAGGGTCTAAAGAGGTAGTTAGTGATTGTTGAAAAGGTGAGGCTAGATCGTTGTGGGTACTTAATACTTGTAATGGCCAGGGTTCAGTTTATTATGGCCAGGGTTCAGTTTGTTCCAAGAGAGGGAAGGCAGTAGCTATATGGGTTTTGTTCTGTATTTCTTTTTGGCTTGTAGACTTGTATTAGATTTTGGTCTCTGCTTCTGAGAGTTCTGGGAGGGGTGTAGAGGGAGACAAATGAGGAGATGTCTGGACAGAAGGAGGGCTTATACAGGAT
This sequence comes from Protopterus annectens, assembly GCF_019279795.1. NCBI lineage: Eukaryota > Metazoa > Chordata > Ceratodontiformes > Protopteridae > Protopterus > Protopterus annectens. The sequence goes on along the minus strand of NC_056731.1, from coordinate 1,178,103,754 downwards.
GGAATTATGATGTGAAGCTGAGAGAGTAGTAGTTGGGGGGGGGGAGTCTAACCAGTTTAAGCTGTTAAGAGAAAGACGGTGGTGAGAGCAGCGAATCTGGCCTCATTATTATAGGTGGCTTCTAGTTTTGTTAAGAGGGAGGTCTGAAGGTTGGTGAGGATTTGTGAACTGGGAGACTGTCTTTAAGGCTTTAGATAGATCAATAAATAGGCAGGAGACCAGTTTGTTCCCTGTCTAGGAAGATAATGTTGATAAAGGAGATGAGGGCTGTAGAGCTACTATGGTTTGGGCGAAAGCCATGTTATGTGGAGGCGAGTAAGTTTTCTTGTATTAGGTAGTCCAGGATTTTTGTAAACACATTTTTGTAATATTTTGGAGACAGAGGATAAGATTGCTATTGGCCTGAAGTTGTGTGGAGTTACCTCCTTCGTGAATGGTTAAAGTAAAGCATTGTTTTCAGATTGAGGGAACTTTGGCTTCAGTAACAGTGGTTGATAAGTATAGAGATAGGAAGAGCTAGTGAGTTTGTAGCTGTCTTAAGGAAGAGTGGAGGTGGGTTGTCTACTGAGGGAAAGCAAGGTTTCAGTTTGAGAAGTAAGGATTTTATATAGCTGGTTGATACTGGTTTGAGAGAAAGTGTTTCTGGAGTTAGAGGTGGGAAGGTCCAAATGATTGACAGAGTTAGGGTCAGAGTTGGTGGTATGTATCCGGTTGCTGATTGGAGTCGGTGTTAAAAATGGATGCTGTTTCTTGGGGAGTATTGCTGGGGCAGGGATTAGAAGTTGAGGGGTTACCTGGGTGTAGTATTTGATTTATGGAGTTCCAGAATTGTTTTAGGTTGATCATGTGCGAGATTGGAGCGAATTGATTTAACTCTTAAGGGAGCAAGGGAGTGAAGTATGTTTAGGAATATGGAGTTGAATTTTAGTACAGCCTCATCAAGAGGTAGAGGAAGAACCAATTGATGAGAGAAAGTTATTGAAGGTATCAAGATGAAAGTTAGAGAGTTTATGGCATTCTGTGTATTTATGTGGTTGGATGTGGTGAGGGGAAAATCTAAGTACTTTAATTGGTGAGTGGTCACTTAGTGATTCAGGTAGTGTTTCACGGTAGTGATATTTGTGTTGGATTTTGAACTAGTATCTGGTCAATAAGAGAACTGGAGTTGGTTTATTAGTATGGGTAGGAGTGGAGATGCAAGTTAATATGGGCTAGGACTGTCCGAGGAGAGTGGTAGCCAATTTATGTTGACATCTCCTAGGAGAATGGTTTCATTGGGATAAGTGTTGTCTGAGCCAGGAGAGAATGTGTTCAAGTAAAGTGATGTTACCTCAAGGGGTTATGGATATTGCTGCTACAGTTAACATATTGTGGTCATTAATTTTGCAGTTGTCAGTCAGATGTTCAGCTAGGGAAATGAGGGGGTAGGGTTCGTTAGAGGGGTTAGTGTGATGGTTAGAGGATATAATAGCAACTCCTCCACCTTTTTTCTTGCGTCTGTCTAGTCATAGGATGTTGTATCCCGGAGGAAGGAATTCTTTGTCAGAGATGTGAGGTTTCAGCCATGTTTCAGTGAGTGTAATAATATTGAGTGGTTGACATCCAAACATGGAATTCACTTACTTTATTGAGTATGCTTCTGATTTTCATGGAGTATAGTATGTGTTTCTTGGAGTATGGATGAGTGATTAGACTGATGGTTACGTTATTAGTGAGGGGGAGGGAGTTTGGTCCAGGTCTGGGATGAATGTCTCCAGATAGGAGCAGAATATTAGATTTACGATTTGAGTTAGAGAGGGGTAATAGAAGTGATATTTTGTCTTGGTTTTTAAGGGTGGTTGAAGAGTAAGGGGGGAAACTTTTGATTTTGGGAAGGGAGGAAGTTGTTAGAAAGGTAGAGGGTGCAATTCTAAATGAGTGTAGAGACAGAGTACAGTATTATAAACAGAGGTTGGAGAGGGGTGAAGTGGTTCTGAGTATTGAATGAGAAGAGGTGCTATAGGAGAAGTATCATGTACAAAGGAAAGGTAGTACCATGTTATAGTAAAGCGGTATAGGGAATATGTACAATGTGTTACAATGCTAGAGGTATAGTCTTATGGGAGAGTACAGGAATGTTGTGGGGAGAGGTATAAGGATGGAGAAGAGAAAGTCAAAGATGGTGAGGTAGATTGTAAGAGGCTGTACACTTAATGATTGCTGATATGCTGTAATAGAGATAGTGTAGGGTGGTTGAGTGAATTTTTTTGGGGTGAAATTAGTTGAATGGTGAGGTGAGGAGTGTAGTGTAGCAGGAGGAGTTATGTAAGGTTAGAGAGGATGAGAGAAGGAGATGCTGTTGTGCAAAACAGTGTAGTGTGTATGAGAGGACTGAGTAGTGTCTAGTTATGGGGTAGGTATGGATGAGATAAACTAGGATGTAAGTAGGGAATGAGTTGGGTGAGGTGTGATTGGTTTAGAGTGAGGAAGGGGAGGGGTTTAGAGGGAGGGGAAATTGATGGTTAGCTATAAATGTAATGTATTTGGGGTTGGGTAATGGAGGTATGAAGGATGGGGAATGGAGTGAGCCTGAGTCTAGTGACCATGAACGGAGTGGATTGAGCCACGACATGGACCATGCCACAAGTACTGTACAAAAAAAAAAAAAAAAGCAATCTGCTATTTCAGCTAGTGTGGGTCAATATAACGGAGCTCTTGCAGATTTAAACATAGATTTACAATATTTACTATACAGTAAGGTATACCTTTACTAGAAGCTGCTTAACGAGCCCCAAAGGGATTTAGCAGGTGGGATTTAATTACTGGTTTAATGAGACTGGCAAGAGGAAAATGGAGGTGGGTCCAATATTGTTCAACCTCTAGGTTGCAATATATGATCTTACATTAATGAGCACTGATAGATAACAAATACAGTCAAAACCTATACCGTAGAATGATTTTGAGGTGGTGATGGGTTCCAGTTTTGTAGCATTCAAGATTTCTGGGCAAACAGTCCAGTTTGGCTACTTCAGAAAGGGTAAGAAACACCATACAGTGATATTGGGACTGGAATAAAAAAGAGAGAGAGATGTTAGAATAGTGGAGGGGAGAGAGAGTGGAAGAAGAGAGAGAGGAAGGCTGGGAAATTGTAGTCTCGGAAAAGAGAGAGGCAAGAAAAGGCAAAAGAGCAGTTAATTAAGCAATATAAGCAGCTTTGTTTCCTTGAATATATACTTAAACAGGCAATAAAGATAGATTGGATAGTTAAGGAAGCACAGCAGTATCTACATAAAGACTCTCTTCTCCAATGATATTGCTAATTTGTGGAACAAACTTCCATCCAATATTTCTTCTGACTGCTCTTTGGCACAGTTTAAATGATTCCTAAAATCTCATAGGTTGGTACTGAGCTATCTGCCCGAAGGCATATATTAGCCCAGCCACATTGTGTGGTATTCACCACCCCTTTAGTAGTTCCCTAGACCCTTGTACTAGTAGCTAGTACCCTTGGCCCCTATCTAGTAGTGCTGTTGGTGTGATCCCCGGTGTGAACTTTCTGTTACCCATCCACTCATCAAGGTTCCTCTTGAAGAGTGATAGTGAGGGGCTCTGTCTTATGTAGATCGGGACCCTGTTCCATAGTAAGGGAAGTCTCTGCGAAGGGAATCTATCCCTCCAGCATGTTCTATTCATTGTTGTGTTGAGGTTTATATCCCTAGAGCGTGTAGCTCGAGTAGATTTGGTTTTGCTAAGATGGAGCATGTTCAACAATTCTGGGTTGGACATGGCTCTGTACGTTAGACAGAGATCGCCTCTGAGAAAGCGGTATGCAACAGAGAACAGTCTTAGCTTTTTCAATCGTGCTGCATAGGGCAACTGTTTGAGGCCAGTAATTCTCTTGGTTAGGTACCTCTGTGGTCTCTCCAGCTGCTGGAGATGTCTAGCCAGGTACAATCCAATTGGTGCATTGTACTCAATAATGGGTCTGATGAGGGAAGAGTAGAGGGGCACCATTACATCCTTAGATCTTGATGCAAACCCTTTCGTGATCAGATGGGTCACATAGAAGGATTTTCTAACCACTTTGGCAACATGGTTATCAAAGGAAAGCTGGCTATCTACTTGGGTCCCTAGATCCCTTATTTCTTCTTCAGATTTCAGGGGATTACCTCCTATGTTGTAGTTTGCTGGTACTCTGTTTTTTCCAAAGGGGATTACTACACATTTTTTTGCATTTAGCTTGAGACCATGGCTTTGACACCATGCATCAGTCTCATTTAGGCCCTTCTGGAGGATCTCCATGTCGGCTGGAGACTCTATTATAGCACCCAGTTTGCAGTCGTCTGCAAACTTGCCACAGCCCTTCCGTGCTTGCCTGTACTTCTGAGAAGTATATGCCAAACAGGAGGGGCCCCAGGACAGAGCCCTGAGGCACACCACTCGTTACTGGTCTGGATTCGGACATAGATCCCGCTACTCTTACTTTATGGGATCTGTCTGAGAGCCAGTTTGCGATCAATCTTGTGACGTAAGGGTTTATGCCCAGGCTGGTGAGCTTATCAATAATACCCGAATGGGGAATGGTGTCAAATGCTTTAGCAAGGTCAAGGTAAGCTGCGTGTACCTCCTGTCCCTTATCTATAGCCTGAGTAACTGTCTAAAAGAAATCCACCAGGTTCAGGAGGCATGATCTGCCCTTGATGAAGCCGAACTGTGTGGGGTCCAGCGACTGGAGGTTCCCAATCTCTCCATTTATGAGTTCCATGATGATTCGCTCCATAGCCTTACAGATCAGACTGATCAGGCTTATTGGTCGGTAGTTCCCAGGGTCAGTTGTGGCCCCACCCTTGAGTAGCGGGACCATCGTTGCCATGCGCCATTCTCTGGGCACATATCCTGTGGAGAGGCTGAGACTGAGCAGGGTATTAAGATGCGGGGTTAATTCCTTTTGGAGCTCGCACATGACACAGCCTGGGACACCATTTGTTCCCATGGAGGCAGTGTTTTTAGCTTTAGACCGAGCCTTGTTAACCAACGTATCAGTAATAACTGGACTTGCACAATCCCCTGGAATGGTAATAGGCCCTGTAGGTGGTGAGGGGGGGGGGGAGAAATTTGCACTGAACCTGTCAGCCAAGATGTTGGCAATGTCAGAAGGGTCAGTGTATTTTGTTCCATTTTGTACTAGCTCAGAACAGACCTGAGTTGCCATTTAGGTTTTTGACGTAGCCATAGAAGGCCTTATGGTTATCCTTGGAAACCTTGGCAACTTTCTTTTCAAAATTAGCTTTAGTTGACTTGATGAGGGCCCTCAATTTCTTACTAATGCTGATCAGGGATGATTTTTCTACTTGAGATTTGGCCTTTTTTTGTATGTCTCCTCCTTTTATTGTAAAGTTTGCTTATGGCCGGGGTCCACCAGACTGGTTTCTTCTTGCTTGAGGAAGGAGTCTTGGTTTTATTTGGGATAGCACGGTCCATGCAATCCTGAAGATGCATATAGAGTGCCTTGGTGTAGGATTCCGCATCCTGGATGTCATTATCCTTCTGCAAGGGAATAGTGAAGCTTTCCACTTCGGATGCAAGTAGTTTGAAGTATGCTTTGGAAAGGTTTTTGACTATGGTTTTTTTGACTGGGGGAAGTGGAGGGGTGAGGATGTCCAGGATTATCAGTTTGTGGTCGGATCTGACCAAGGAGGGAGTGATAACGGGTGTGGTACAGTGGGCGCCCATATTTGTGATGATTATGGACAACTGTCTGTTCTTATCATCCTGAATAGTTCTGAGCTCTTTATATCTAACTAAATCTGTCATGTTGTTGCTACTTTACTATACACCTCATTCTATTGTTTCTTCTTGACCAAATGTAAGTATTGATCTTTTTTATTGCATCCACTAGATGCTGTATTGCCCAGTATTGTCCTGTTGTTGAATTGGTATGCTAATTGAGATTGTTGTATTATCTTGTTTACATATTTATACTGTTTACTGGAGCTTATCCTTAGGCTGCCGCTGAAAACATTACTTGTGCCCGGTCTGACTTTCCTGGTAAAGAAATGTAAATAAAGTAATTATAGCTACATTGTTGACTACATCCTTGGTGTCAAAAAATTAGTAATATTAATGACTTGCCACATATTTCAAATTTGTTTCACACAAAAGCTAAAACACTCCAGCTTAATTAAAAACACACACACACACACACACACACACACACACACACACACACACACACACACACACACACACACACACACACACACTAGCCCTGCAAAGCCAGATTGACTGTTTAAAACTGACCAGATGATAAGAGCATAAAATACACTCTGTGGATTCCAAGGAGAGTACCCCATCTCCACCAGCAGTGTAACCACTTTGCTGACTGTGCACCCATTATCATTATGAAGAAATATATTACACATTTTATTGGTAGCTTTGGATGAACCTACATGAAATTGTATAAAGGTCTCTAGTATCATTTCATAAGGTCCAGCCATGTGTAGCACAGATTAAATAGTATTCTGAGAGTATAAGAAATATTAATTAGCTAATAACATACACTAAGTCAATATGCAGAATATCTTCAGAAGTAATTATCTATAGAATTCCACACTAAAGAGAATTATTACAAGTGTAGAGGTTGCTGCTGGCAAACAACTTTGCATTTAAGTGCTTAATCTACAAATGCAGTGCCTGTTGCTCTTGAAGAATAAATTGCCTGCCCTGCATTACAAAAATAGGGTGATGTTGATATTGCCAAAACATTTCCTGAACCAGGTCAGCCATGCAGTAGGAAATGTTTGGCAAAGAATGACAGCAATTTTATAGTTGCATGGCATGCAGTCATGGAGATCATAAATTCCAAATTGCTCCAAAACTTGTCTGATTGAACGTCATATGGGAGGTAAATGAAGGTGGAAGGATACAAACCCTACACCCTTGCCACAGGAAGCAGCTCATTAATAAATCAGAACATTAATCCTTTGAGCGAACTGCCAGACTAACAGTTTTAACTAAATCCTTTACAATCTGATCTTGCAGAAAAGAATATATCACAATAATATGCATCAACGTCTACATAATGGATGCCGAAAATCAGACAGTTCTGATCACATTAAATAATGCAGACTATATGGCCTGACAAAAAACCCTTATTGCTGCAGGCTCTAAAGAAGGTGCTGCAAAAATATATTACTAAAATGCAACATTATTAGGCTAGTTCCCTTTTAGAAGGATGAAAGCTCACAAGAGCAAATGTAAAAGGCTGAACCAGGAACATCAAAAACCTGGAAGGTTGAGTAGCAAAGACCTTGATTGTGCAGGAATGTAGTACAGTTGGGGTTTTGCTCCTTTCCCCAGTATAGTACAATCTCCAGAGTTTGCATATATAATTAGCAATGCTCATTCGTTTGATAACCATATATTACACTATTCTTCCTTTTTTTTGAATTTCTCCAAGTCTTTTGGATTTCTAATCATGACAGGAATGGACCCCATTCCTAAGCCAAAGTATTATTAAAGTTCATGAAATTTAGTATTGTTTCAGTCTTTGATGTGATTCTTCCTTTAATAATGCTTCCAAGATCTTACAAACCAGTGAGGCTGAAAGACTCCTATAGTTCTCCATTCTCTCTCTATGTTCTTTCTTTAAATCAAAGGTGAAACTAACAACTGGATGCATTTTTTGTAGGAAAATTGCTTAAAATGTGTACCTAATAGCTGAGATAGGTTTGTTACTGGTAGTCCATACGGTCAATATTTTGGTCATTCATACAGTCAATATTTTGGTCATTCACTACTGCACACACACTAACCTCACTAAATTGGCTGTTTCAGACTCCTGACACTTGTGATGCATTCATTTTTAAATGTGCCACAAAACTTCTGAGTCTTAAATTAGACTTCCTCAGATGAACTACTTTCAAATATTCTACCTTTTTATACTTAAATCTTGATGGATGAATTCCATCACATGGCAGCCAAGCCCATATGACATCACCTTTTACTTTACCATGAAACAGTAATTACTCAACCCATTTTTTCATTTAAATTGAATATATAGGACTTTAATAATCATTAAGCCTATTAAGCTGCATACACTAACTTTCTAAAGATTTTAGTTTTAAAATGCAGCTAATTGAGATCTGATCGTTCAGTCTGAGCTTTAAAAAAGTGTGTTACTTGACCTCAAAAGCTCCCTAATTCTAATGTGCATGAAAAATGTGTCTACTGTCTGGGCCCTTTTCACTTGGGGATGGGATGGTCAATCTGTGAAGCTTTCAGGCAAAGAGTGTTAGTAGAAAGAAGGAACAAACTTATTTGAAGGGTCTCTTGTAACCAACTCCCAGAGATGAGCTTTCTTCAGCCTCAGAGAAGTCAATGGTTGTTACTACTTCCCCTTCTATTTCTTCCTCTTTCAGAAAGGTTAATGAGAAAGAATAACATAAGGAGAAAAAGACAAGTGAAAAGACAAGTGAAAGTCTTCTAAAAAGAGGTCTCTGGACCTGATGCCTTCATTGGCTTTGGCCCCACCAGTGAAAATCTCTAAACCTTTGGAGCTAGAGCTATTTTCAGATTCAATAAGCATTGGATCTGTTATGCCTCCCAGTTTTTCACTGGAACTTATTACGCCTAGGCTCTGATCTCCTGTCTTACGAGACAGACCAAGATACCAATCCAGGCCTCCTTCCTCCACTTCATCCTTAAGGTAAGTAAGATCCACTTAGAGCCTCACTGAAATGGACCCAGACAAAATGATGATGAATTTCAGGGGTACTCTCGGAACTGACCACCATCGGATCTGGGAGACCTCTCTCCCCTCAGTCTTAAATGTTGTGTAGTATGGCACATATTGTGAATATTTCTTTACATGTCCACTGATTGTACTGCAGGGCTTTGATCTTCTGGGATCAGAGCCCTTTCATCCATCTTTAACCCAAGGTAGGTCTGCTTTGGAGTTGTTACCTTCTTCCTTGACTCCGATAAGTTCTCTGAAGTGGGCTTTTGCATACTTGGAAACATCCAAGTCTTGCAGGCGGAATGTCAGTGCCAACTCGGGATTAGATCCAAAGTCTTTGGATCCCTTTCTCCCCTTATGAGTATCAGCTCTTGATAGTTCAGCTCCGGTATCAGCTTCAGATCTGAGTACGGTGGCTTCTAGGGTTGAGCCACCTTCAGGACTTCACTCCAGAGGTGGGGCTTGCTCTTTGGATCCATCTTGAGTTCAGCATTCAAAGCTTTCAAGAGAGCCTCCCTCAGGCCAGAGAAAAAGCTATCCTTTCAGAGCCAGATCCTATCCATCCACACCACAGGATATCCCATGTCTGACTGCTGCTCTTCCTGTCCTTTTAGGGCAGCTGGTTTCTGAAAGCTTTGAGCTTGTTTGCCATAGAGAATCCATTTCTGTTTCCAAGTCCGCTCCTGACCTTCCCACAACAGAGGTCAACTAGAAAGATAAATATAAGAGGAGGAACTGTGATTCCCCTGAGAGTCTCCGACCTCTGACACTATTTATTTTTTGACGGAGAAGATTCCCCTTCATCTTTCCTTGAGGATGTTCATTCAGGAAGATTCTTGAACTTCTTGGACAGAATGGGTTGGTCTTCCCAAGTCCATTCTCTGGAATAGTCCGTGTTCTTTGAAGCTTTCAGTTCGGACCCTTCTACTTCCTGGGTGGTTCCCTCACCAACAATATGATAGATTTAAATTTGCCTATCACGAATTGAAGGAACTGGATATGGATAAACCTGTCCCCAAGAACCCTGGTAAACTTTTTGCAGCTTCTAAAGGTAGACACCATTACAACAAGGGTCTCTCTGTAGATCCCATGGTAGTGGCAGCAGCAGCCACTAAGAAAGAGCTGGCAGAAGAGCTCCTCTGTCCATCCAGTTAAGGAGTCATATACATTTGACAGATTCAGGAAGTGTGTATATGCCTCTTTCAGTGAGCGCATTGAATTACCTGGCACATGTCGCCTGCTTCCAGAAAGATCTGATTAAAGAGATTGCTAAAACTTTCCCAGGGGCTTTTCCACAGATCAGAGGAAGGCTATTGATTCACAGTTTGCTATCCTCCAATCTCTTTCCAATGCCTCTATGTTCCATGTCAAAGAGCGAGGGTGCATGTTGAGCAGCTGATACAGGCATTTCCATCAGGAGGCATGTCTGTATGCAGCTTTGTAATTTTGCAGAACATTTCAAGGCATACTTCATCAATGCCTTTTATTATGGATCAACCTTGTTAAGTCCTAAATATCTCCAGAAGTGAGAAGGATGGCAAATCCCTTTCTACAGTAGGGATCACATTTTCAACAACTCAAAGGACCCTCTCCAGAAATCAGAAGGGAGGTAAAAGGCATTAGCTTCAGAAATCCCAGAGGTTTTCATCGGACACTTCTGGAGAAAGAGCTCTCAGAGACAAAAGGGGACCCAAGAGGCAGAGGTAGTCCACAAAGCTAGGGCTCCAGGGGTCCTTTTTCAGAGAAGCCTTACCAGTGTTCCTGAATGTTTACCAGACTGTCATAGTTTGGAGGCACTCTGGAGGGGGGGCACTTATCTCTGCACCCAACAACCTGGACACTCATTACTCAAAACAAATGGGTGCAGAAGATTCTAACCGGAGGCTTTCATACCTTTTCATACTCCTCCATCACCTAGAAAATAATTCCTAATGTTTCACCCTCATAAAGGAAAGTAGCCACTTCAGAAATAGAGAAGCTGTTAAAAGACTGAGTCATCCAAGGCCAGAAAGGATCTGGTATTTACCCAAGATTCATTTTAGAGCCAAGGAAAAATGGGGATCCAAGGCCAATATTGGACGCAAGCCAATTTAAATTTGTAAATCAAACAAAATTCCAGACTGTCATGGTTCAGTCCATCCTTACTTTACTAAAGAAGGATGATTGGATGTGCTCGATAGATCTTCAGGATACGTTTACCACATAAAGATGGCAGGTGCTATAGGAAGTATCTTCACATCTTGCTGAGAGCCAGTCATTTCTAGTTCAGAGCACTGCCCTTAGGACTCACCACAGCCCTCCCGGTGTTTAAAGCCAGGCACTTCTTGCTTTAACTCTAACCATACTTGGGAATCGCAGTGAAGTTAAAGTCCAGGTGACAACCACTTCAATCTCTGGAATTCATTGGAGCAACTTTGGACACAAGATCTCATCTCTTCACCAACAAGCCCTAGAAGTTCTCTCTTACCCAAAGCCACCTGCAAGACTAGTCCTTCATGTTTTAAGCTCCATGGCTGTTTCAGTCATGTTAGTTCCACTTGACAGATTATACATGCATGTTCTTCACTGGATTATGGCAGTTCAGTGGTCATTCAGAAAACAACCTTTATCCTTACTAGTGAGTCTAACAAACATCTGAAGATCATATATTCAATTGTGGCTAGAGTCTCATCCTGTTCAAGTATAGCCATTCATTCTTCCTTTTCCCCAAGCCATGTTGACCACTGATGCTTCCAAGCTTGGGTGGGGGGAACATTTATCTGGGAAAGACAGTCCAAGGCACATTGTCTCAAAGGCCAGTCTTCTCATCAGTATTTTGGATATAAGAGGACAGAGCATGTAGGGAAAATCTGAGATTTTCAGCTGTACTAGAGAAGCTGGAAGGAACAGACTACATTAATTTTATGAAAGCACAAATAAGCAGCTGGAGTGGTATTCCATAGCAGGAATTGTTGGCTGAAAGGGCACATCATGTGTATGCTCCAAACCTAGCTATAAGAAAGCAACTTAGACCTTTAATAGTAAGGATGCAGTCTTATCAGCAGAAGTTGATTCTGGCAAAACTGTGGCAGAAGGTCAAAATACTAAAAGTGGGAGATGGCAGAATGTTTGTGGAGAAGGATTGATTACTGATTGTACACCAGGCAAAAGAGAAGAAAATTCACTCCACTATTCAGAGAATGTCGAGACGCAAACTGCTGTATACAGCTGCCTTTGAAGTATTCTTCCCTGGAGGGACAAAATCATTTTTGATGAAGTGCATGTTAAGGAAAAAATAGTTTGTTCAACAAAAACTGAGCTGTGAAACAGAAGGATTCTGCTGCTTGTTCCTCTGGTAATAAAGACAACAGAAAGACAGCACCTGTGAAACCTTTTCCAGTATTTCAATGGAAAATGTTGGAGAGAGGGAAGGGAGCATGAAAGTTGACTAGAAGAATCAAGAGTAGGTTAATGAAGTAGAGACAGGATTTGGGTGATGGAGAAGAACAGTAATAAAATCAGTAACTTAATGTGGGATTACAATGCAATAATTATATTTGTGAAATATGACAGAACAAGAAAACCTGGAAAGATTAGACTTAGACTTTTTCAAAATTTGTTTGATAAAGGGGGAGACTCTATAAAGTATATGCCCTACTTCATGTCATTAATGTTTGGAAAAATGCTTTGGGAGAGGAAGAGATGGGAGAACGCTAACTGTAAGTAAACTACTTTCTTTCCTTAGTAGTACTGTATTTGTGGTACACAGTTTTCTTTTCATACTATTTAAGTGTGGTGGAGACTGTAAACAGGTGTTGTCCCCCCCCCCTTCTCTTTTTCCTTTTTCTTCTAACAGTTTTAAGAAACATGGACAATGCAATGATTAAAAAAAAGGAGCCTGGTAAAAATGTATGACAAAGTTTGAATTAATGTGCTTTTTTTTTTCATTCTTGCATGAGGAAATGAAAATTACTAAGGACCTTTTTTGAGAGAGGGATTCCCTGCAAGTAAATGAAGGAGATTATTGAATATTATGAGGCTTTTCTCTGGCAGTTGCTTGTAGGTATACGAAGTAGCATTTTTGCATGGAGACTTTCTGATAAAGAGAAACTGGAGAAAGTCTGGTGGAAGGAGATTGGCTGAGGGAAAAGAAAAAAGAACAGAGAAATTGGCTAGGACATAATGTTCTCTGAAAACAGTCCGAGGTTGTGACAGCTTTAAAGATAATACAAAACCAATTAGACTTGAAATAAAGTTTTCTCAGTTTTTTAAAATGCAGTGGGGCTACTAATATAAACTAGGCGCTTTATATATAATATATATATATATTTTTTTCACACTTCTCTGTTTTTCTTTATTCAATTTGAAGAAATGTAGGCACTGCAATGAAAAAAAAAGGCGGGGAGGAGATGGGGGGGGGGGTTGGAAGGGCCTGGTTAAGAGACTTATGGCAAAAGAAAAATCGGTGTGCTTTTCCCCATGCTTGAATACGGAAATGACTGGGTTACAGTTACACCCCTAGCATTATCCAGCAACAAGTTTATTACAAAACATTTTATTACAAAACATGTAAATGAAAAAGAATATTGAATATTGTAAAGCTTTTTTAACAAGGTACCCTTAGCAGTTTTGTCTGCATATCACTAAAGACAGTTTAATAAAGAGAAATGGCTTGGAGAAAGTGTTTACTGAAGGCATTCAAGTGTTTTCTCAACTGAGAGCTATAAAGGTATTACTTATAGGCAGAGACTGGAATTTGGTTTGCAGCAGTGAATGTGTCTGCGGGGCCTAGAAGGGAAGGAGGGGGTAGATTTATGAAGAAATGTATAAAAATGTTTGGCATGAAAAATGTGAATTTCGGTGTAGGAGTTCGGAATGAATTTACATATTACTCACAGAGATACAAAACCTGGGCTGGGCTAGATAGATTTTATATGTCACAGGAACATGTGCATTTAATTGAAGGTCCTGAAACGCACCCGATAACTATTTCAGATCATAAGTCAATAATTAAAATAAAAACGCAAGGTGGGTGGCCGCGGTGGTGCAGCAGTTAGTGCTGCTGCCTCACAGCAAGAGGCTCTCTGGTTTGATCCTCGGCTGGGGTGCCTTATGTGTGGAGTCTGCATGTCCTCCCTGTGGTCGTGTGAGTTTCCTCTGGGTGCTCCGGTTTCCTCTCGCATCCCATAGACATGCTGTAGGTGGATTGAACACTCTAAAATGGCCCTAGGCATGAGTGTGCGCATGTGTGTGCCTTCTGTGGAAGGTTGGGCGCCGAGATGGCAACTTGACATTGTAAAACTCCACTGACAATCATGAGTGGACAGGTGATCCACTGCGGTGACCCCTAACCAGGAAAAGCCGAAAGAAGAAGAAGAAGAATAAATGAGACACTGGTGCTTTCCCACCTGTCGGTTGAAAAGAGAGGAATTTAAGCAATGGATTTTGGAATTAATTCAGGAGCTACTAAAGAAGATAGAATTTTCTTCTGAAAACATGGCTAGGGAGTGGGATAAAATTAAAGTGGAGTTTAAATCTAGGGTGGAAATAAAAGAAAGGGAGATATATGGTTAAACAGTAACACGAATTATTTAGAGGGATTGACAAATTTTAAAGTATTAGAAAATAGGGGAAATCTCTCAGAACTAGAAAAGGATCAACTGCAGAATGGTAAACAAGAAAATAAAGGATTACCTCGATAATATGCACAAATTTATTTTTATTTCCCATTTGTTAACCAGATTAGTCTAAATGAGTTTGCAAACAAACCCATTTTTAGTGGAGACCCGAGGGGAAAAGCCCCAGCAAACATAAGTAAAGATAAAGTGGTAATAATACAAATATTAAATAAATCGCAATACAAAATAATTGTAAAAAAGAAAAGGTTATTAACTACTTGCATTGCATTGATAGTAAGCAACACATTTTCAGTGGAGATCCAAGGGGAAAGAACCCCAGCAAATATAAGCAAATACAAACATGCAAGCAAAAACTTATTAAAAATAACAATGCAAATATGAAATTAATTATAAAGAGAAAAACAAAAAAAAATCATGAACATTGTGTTGCACTGTTAGCAGTGGTCTAAATTTACTACATATGAGTAAAAACAAAAGGATAATCATTGTTCAAAAAAAGGAAAATGTACAGACATTGATGGGAAGTGGGGGGGGGGATAAATAGTGTGATGGGAAGTGGGGGGGGAGATAAATAGTGTGGAGAATGGGAGGGGGCTATAGTAGGGCTTTAGTAGTGGAGCTGAGGGTTTAGGAGGTTAGTTTAAGCAGAAGTTACTAACGGAAAAAAAGTTAGGAGATGCAACAGGTTATACAGTAGGACAGACAGACTAAGACAACGTGTAGTCAAGGCAACAACATAATTTCAAGTTTGTTAGGTGGGATTTAAGCTCCTTTTTAAAACCTGGAAAGGATAGATCTAATATGGAGAGGGTGTTTGTTCCAATTTAGTGAGACAGCATGTTTGTAAAGTAGTTTGCCAATATTCTTTTTGGGTTTATAAACTGAGAGAAGATGCTGAGGCTGGTGGGGGGGGGGGGTAGAGAGTAAAGTTGGAGGCAAGAGCAGGGCAGACAGAGGGGGTAGTGTGGAGTTGGAGCTATAGGAGAAGGTGCAGGAATTCCAGCCACTGAGGTTTAGTGAGATGTAGTGATGCGATGAGAGTGGTTGGTTTAGACTAAATCTGGCAATTTTGTTGTATGTTTGCTCCATTTTCTGTATTGGAGGTAGTTTGGATATTGGTAAGGATGGGGGAAGTATATAGAAGACTAGGTAAGAGAAATGCCTGTGCAAGAGTGCGTTTAGTGGCAGTGAGGAATTTTTTGTTCCTATAAAGTACTACAAGTTTTTTTTTTTTTTTATGGCGTATTGTATGCGCAAGTCAAATTTTAGTTGGTCATCTATTATTACCCCAAGGAGTTTGTGTGAGGCAGGGGAGATAGTGGTGTTATCTAGGGAGAAAAGAGAAAAGTTGAATTTAAGGTGAGAGAGTGTCTGAGGTAGGAAGAGAAGGAGTAGAGTTTTCTTCGGGTTAAAGATTACATGATGATTTCTGAGCCATTTTTCAACCGAGATAAAGGAATTCTGTGTTAGTGTGTGTAGTTCAGAGATGGTATTGAGAGAGTAGAGTCATCTGCATATTGTAGTGCAGATGAGAGACTGCAGAATGAATGTAGGTTGTCGGTAAAATTTTTGAAAAGGAGCTGTCCAAGTATGGAGCCTTGGGGTACTCCTGTTTGAAAAGCAAGGAAGGGTGAGAAAGCCTGCTGCCATCTAACTTTTCTGCCAGTAAAGTAGGATTGGAACCAGCCAAGAGTAGGAGAGAGGTTTAGGTCTGAGAGTTGGAAGGATGGGATGAGACACCGTGTCGGAAGGCTTTAGAGAGATCAATGAATAGACGGGAGACGAGGTTGTTGTGCCTAGCTTCTGGAACCTTTTGAGTAAAGGATAGTAAGGCAGGAGAGGAACTGTGTTTAGGGCGGAAACCATATTGCGAGGGGGTAAGAAGATTTTCGTGAATGAGATAGGACAGTAGTTGAGTATGTACACATTTCTCAAGGATCTTAGAGAGTGGTGAGAGAATAGTGATTGGTCTGTAGTTACAGGGTTCAACAGAGTTGCCACATTTGTGCAGAGGAGTGGTATAGAAAGATTTCCATATTTCCGGTATGGTAGATTCCTGAATGGAGCGGTTGATTAAGATAAATACAGGATATGCAATAGTCAGCAGCAATTTTCAGAAATTGAGGGGAAGTTTTATCAGTGGACGGAGAACATGGTTTTAGTTTAAGAAGTCGGGATTTGATATATTTAGTAGAAACAGGTTGCAAGGTAAAAGGCTGTGAGACAGAGGAGCATACAGGTTTAGGGGGAGGTGAGGGTGACACAGAAGAGTTGGGATGAGCAGAGTTACCAGAGGCAGGAGTTTAGAGATGCTGTCTATGAAGTGTTTGTTGAGTAAGTCTGCAGTTTCAGAGGGAGAGTGATAGGGGAAAGGGGGAGGGATGGTAGGAGAACCAGTATGGAGCAGGGACTTGATAGTACTCCAGAATTTTTTTGGGTCATTTGTGTGAGATCTTTGAAATTTAGTGAAATATTGGTGTTTTTTTGCACAATTTCTGAGTTACTTTTAACCTTGGAGAAAGGTGGGAGTTTCAGTAGTTTGCAGTTTTGTCCATAGAGCATCTCTTTCATGCATCAAAGCATAAGTAGCTTTGGAGAACCAGGGTGCGAAATTAGATTTGATTCTGATTTTGAGAGTTGGGGCAAGAGATTATAGGACATCAAGGAAAATGTGGTTGAATTTAATAACAGCATCTTGAGCGGACGAGTTATTAGGAAAGACCAGTTGATGGCAGAGAGTCTATAGTTAAAGGTTTCAGGGGAAAAGTTAGTCAGTTTCCTACAACCTCTGTAGAGATGGGGCTTAGAGAGATGAGGAGAGAGCCTTAAGATAGAGATGGGAGAATGGTCACTAACAGAGTAAGGGAAGGCAGAAGGGTTACAGTAGTAGTTTGCAGAGTTGGGCAAGATCCAGTCAATTGTGGAACCAGTAGTGTTTTTACTGTAGTGGATAGGGATAGTGATCAGTTGTGAGAATCCATACAGATTTATGAAATATTAGGGTGAGTCATCAGTAAGGGAGTTCCAATCTATATTAACATCTCCAAGAATGATGGTTTTGTAGGGGATGGAGGTGTTTATCCAGGAGGGTAAATGTTCAAGGATAGGGATGTTTTTACTTGGTGGGATATAGATATAGGCAATACCAAATTTCCTGTAGTCATTGATGTGGCAGTATAGGAGCAGTAATTCAGCAGGGGAGAAACTAGGCAGGGTAATATCTGTGTAGGTGTTAGCATCAGTGAAACAGAATACAGGATAGCCACCCACCCCCCTTTTTGGGTGTTCTGTCAGACCTATTGATATTGTATTCAGGTGGGAGAAATTCAGAGGAATTTATATGAGGTTTTAGCCAGGTTTTCGACAGGGCTACGATGTAAGGTTTGTGTTGGGCCAACCATGCATGAAGTTCGGATGTTTTATTTAGATTTTGGATGTTCATTGCAGAGAGAGAGAGATGTTTGAGGTTGGAGATACTTGAAGTTTTTGGGGGGGACAGCAGATGAAGGTGGAGGGGGAGTGGAGAGAGGGGAGGGACCAGGATTGGGATGGATGTCACCAGAAGAGCAAAGACAAGATAGAAAAGGTAGGCCACGAGTTTAAATTCTAAGACATTGAAAGGGGGAGAGACAGAAAAGAGAGGGGGCAATAGTCAGTGGAGCTTGGTTATATGTTGGAAGAAGTCTGGGAAAAGGAACATTGGGGGAAGAGGAGAAGATGTGGAGCTCAGTGTGGTAGGAAATGCTTAGGGCTAGTGAGATTAGAAGTGAAAGAAATAGCAGTAAGGATAGCATTGTGTGGTGGAAAAAGGAGGGGAAGAGTTATAGGATAAAATATAAAGAATATATTAGGGAAGGGGGGGTGGCTAAAAATAAGCGGTGTGAGTGAAGGAACAGTATTGAGGGGTGGAAATAGTGAGTACATGAGGAGATAGTAGATTTGCTATGGAGCGAGTACGTGAGGAGATGGTAGATGTGCTAGCTAGGGAGTGAAACAGTTAAGTGTGAGAGAGGAAAGCCACAGAGGAGGCAGCCCAAGGTAGGTGGAGAAAAGGAGACGATTGGTGACAAGATGGGAAGAGTGAAAGGGTGAGAGTACAAGTTATAGTGGTGGGAGGGGGCTGTGGGAGTGACCAGACAACGAGGTGAAAGTATAAATTTGAGGATACTTGGGGTGGGTGGGATTCAGGGGAGGTAGAAGAGTGAAGCAAGCCCGAGCCAAGCGGGCAGAACCACACCACACCACAGTTAAGTTTTAATGTAAGGGCCTAAAACCTGCACTCGGCACTTTAATTTTACTTACTTTTAGCAGGAAAGATGGACCGAAAGTATACAATTTTGATTTTTTTGTCAGGGTTACTTGTTCAAATGTCAGACATATAAATAAAACTTTCAAACAGGAATCTATGTCTGAGTGTTAGAAAACCACAAAGGTACAAGATATAGCTGTAAAAGTTAGGGTCAGATAGACAAATGTATGAGTCAAGTTTACTTTAGTTACAAGGGAGGGAGGCAAAAAATAAAGCAGAAAAAATGGTGACTTGCTTTGTTACACAGCACGGTAAAAGACAGCTTAACAAACCATTTTCATATTTGTAATGTACACTCTTTAATTGTTGGGAGAGAACAAGTTTTTTTTTTTTTTTTTTTAATAGAGACTGTGGTGGCCAATTGCAATCCTGTAGACACTGTTTTGCAGGAGTTAATTTATAAAGATTGCTGTTAAGCAGCTGTTTTTTGATTAATTCTAGAGCACAAAACGTTTTAGCACAACAACTCGGGCAACAGAAAGAAAGTGGAAAGGGCTGTCACCAAACATAAGGAACGTATAACAAGGAAGATAACAAAAGACCCTGTAGACGTATTAGAAATATTTTGTAAAATTTATGAAAGTTTGTATAAAGCAGAGAAATATGGAGATCATGAAAAGGTGCAAATGGAAATGTTTATGATGAATTAAATATTCCAAGGTTAGAGGTAGGTGAGGCTCAATTAGAAACAGGATAGACAGGGATGACATAAAAATGTCTATGTATAACCAATCTACAGGTAAGTCCCCAGGAATAGTTGATATTACTGTGGAAGTTAGTAGGGAAAAACAACTGAAAGATCTGGAAGGTAAGAGAAGTACCAGCATCCTGGAAGAAGGCAGTGGTAACGGTAATACCTAAAGAGGGTAAAGATCCGTCAGATCAGCTTTATACAGGCTCATTTCAATTTACCAGTCAAAGGACTGGACAGTATGGATGTGCAATTTCCTAACTTCTCTTTAGCCAGCTTGGTGAACATGGGCATCTTGAGACAAAATGTGGCAATTGTCTTATGCTTACCAATAACCACTTAATTCTTATAGAAACAGACACAGTATGTGAGAGGTGTACTTACACAATGAAATTGGAGGCTAAATTCTTGCATACAAGTGCACATCATGTTATCAAAATCACACCCAGTTCATATAGCACACAAGACACACACATAGACTAATGTACGCTTAAGCACTTAAAAGCAATCTGCGTGGAAAGAAGAGATCACCTAGACCACCTATTGTTAAAGCTATGCCTCAGCAAGCTCAAAGAGTCTCAGGAAAAAACAACACCTAACACCACACATACTTTGTCACTGTGAATGCAGCCTCAAACACTAAGCCGTAAGGCAAGCAAACATACTTCCCAGGACACTCATCATAGGGGGACTTCATTGTAAGATATACTGATGCCCCTCTAACTAGGCTGAACAAAGAGAAGATAACTGTTAGGTGTTGATCTGGAACCAGAATCGGCCAAATCACGCAAGCACTCAGTCATTATGCCATAGGTACCAGTATGATTCCATCGTAGTCCATGTAGGTGTTAATGACTTGAGATGTACCTCCCTGAACTATATGAAGAGAGACCTGGAGCTTTCAGACTTCCTTTCTCAGGCTGGTATGAAACTAACATTGAGCAGCATATTACTATCAACGAGGATGATGCCATAACATGAGAAAAATAGGTTTGATTTCAACGACTGACTGTCTTTCTGGTGTTATTCTAAGGAGATCCAGTATTTATCAGCTTGAGAGGACATGGTTGACAAACCACATTGCTTTACCAAGGATGGTATATACCTCCTCCCTCAAGGCTTTCATATTGTGGCTAAAACTTTACCCACCCCCTTAGTGACTTTTTTAGATAATGCGATCTTGACAAACCTACCAACATTGCAAAGTCAACAAAACTGAACATCAGAGTGTTATGGCTGTATGCCAGGAGCATTAATAAAAACAAAAAAAGACTACATTCCCGTCAAACCCTCCTCACATTTGAGAATATAGAGATCTGTGCAGTTACCAAGACGTGGCTTAAAGCAGCAGATACTACCATACCAGTACAGTGTTTCAGTGTCTTTCACACTTTTAGACTAGTAGCTGCACACACAAGGGTTAAAGGTGGGGGTGTCTCATTGTACATCCGTAACGAGCATACCTCTAGGGTGGTCAAACAGGATGACGAGTGTGAGTTCCTCCATGTGCAGATCACTATAGAGAAAATGTGCCATATTCTACTTTGTCACCCTCCATATCTCAAGAAGCCCACAGTGTATACTTGGGCACCTACTGGAGACACTTACCATCCAACCTAACAGCCTGCTTATAGGAGACTTTAATTACTCCTCTGTAAACTGGGAATCCTACACTGCCTCACATCTGTAGGTTCAGAGACTCCTGGACTTCATCAATACAAACACCCTTGAGCAAACACTGAATATGCTCACTAGAGGTTCCAACATACTGTAACTTGTGCTCACAAATATGGGAGAATGCTGCAACCCCCCCCCCCCCATGTGTTGTCCCCCCTGTTAAGGAACGACCATAAGGCTGTCTCTTTACAAAATCAACTCTGTAATCCCATTAAAACCAGTAACTAACAATTAGAAATAAAGTCAAATTCATTTTTAAGTGATGGATTAACCCACCGGATGTGCAGTAGCAAGCACCGCCCAAACCCCACCCAGAGGCAGGTTGATGAGGTACTACAGTCATGAATAAACACTGTGATGTTTAACTCATCTGCATTAATATTCATTCGGATGAGCAAGCAGATACTGTAGACATGTTAATTTGCTAATTCACTAAACAGAGACAGGGCAAATAAACTTTATGGTAGTAATATGAAAGTAAACGCAGATTGGAATCTCAGATCAGACTACTTGCTACTCTATTCTCTGTGGGTTAATACAGTAAAACAAAGCCCAAGGAGCTTTACAGAAGCTTTTCTCTTGAGATGTACAGGTCATCACATACCTTAATCATCTCATGAGAAGCAGTAGGAGTGACTGGATTTGTTAATTTTATTTATGTATTTACTTTACATGTGTTTACCGGGATAGTCCGACTGGATACATGTCCATTTTCAGCAGAGGCCCGGGGAGAAAAGCTCCACATAGACAAACTTGCATAGATTACACAGAAGTTAGTAAACAATTATAAAAACAAAGTGATTATATACAATGGGTTAGTAGTGTTCCCTAGTAGGGAAGTAAGAGACATCAGATTGGAAGCGGAGCTTGGTGATGTAGTTACAAGTTATGATAATTGCAGAATATGCTTTTAGTTTATAACTTAATCAGGGTTGGTACATGGGCATAGCCAATTCACTTTGTGAGAGGTTTTTTTGAAGAGACCTTTGGAGGATTGTAGGGTTGTATAGTTTGGCAACGAATTCCAGGTTTTGCCAATGAAGTTGGCAAACAGGGATTCACCAGCAGAGTTATTAGCTTTGTGGGTTTGGACCAGTAGTTCATTGGCTGACCGTAGGGATCTTAGGTTGCTATATGGCTTATTAATATTTTTAAGTGAGAGGGTATCCTCTGGGTGGTACAAAATTTTGTGCGCTATTAAGAGTTGATTGAATTGAATTAAGCTGGGCAGTTCTAGCCACTCTAGTTGTTTAAGGTTCTGGTAGTGGTGGGTTCTATAGGTGGAGCCAGTGGCGAATCTGGCAATATGATTGTAGCTTTGGGGCAGCTTACCTAGTTCAAATTTGTTGAGGTTTGAGAGTACAGGCGAGGCATATAAAAGAGTAGAGAGTAGGTGTGATTGGGCGATTGCCAGTGGGGTTAAAAATGTCTTGTTTCTATACAGTGATCTACGCTTCTTATTGATGGTCTGTATGGTTTTGTTGACCTGTAGGTCAAATTTGAGATTATTGTCTATGATAACCCCTAGCAGTTTGGTGCGATTATCTAGAGAAATAGTGGTACCATTGTTAGATGTGACAGAGAATGAAAGTGTGATGGATCTACTAGTGGGAGAGAAGAGTAGAAGTTTTATTGGATTTCAGAAGTAGGCGTTGGTTGGTGAGCCAGTTCTCGATAGTGTTAAATGTATTTTGGGTTAAGATTTGCAAGTCTGATGGGGAGGTGGCTGAGCAGATGAGAGTGGAATCATCTGCGTATTGAATGCAGGTGGCTTTAGGGATAGCAGTGTGGAGGTTGTTGATGATAAAAATACAGAAGAGTAGTGGACCTAGTATGGACCCTTGAGGGACACCAAGTGTGAGAGGTAACTGGCTAGAGAGTTTGCCCTGCCATAGTACCGCCTGCTGTCTACCAGTCAGGTAGGACTGGAACCACTGGATAGCAAGCTTGTTGAGGGAAATAGATTTTTAGTGAAAGAATGAGAAGTTCATGGTTGACCATGTCAAAGGCTTTTCATAGGTCAAGAAAGAGGGCAGAGGTTAGCCTATTGTCATTCCTGTTTTGGTTTATGGCAGTAGTAAAGGAAAGGAGGGCTGAGGTGGTGCTGTGGTATGGCCTTGAAACCATGCTGGGAGTCAGATAGTAAGTTATTCTGTGAAAGGTATTGCATTAGTTGCTTGTGTACACATTTCTCCATTATTTTGGCTAGTGGGGGAAAGAATGGCAATGGGTCTATAGTTTGATATGTCTGAGGAGCTACCACCTTTATGGAGTGGGATGACATGAGATATTTTCCAGAGGGAGGGGATAGCATTTTTGGATAAGGTTCTGTTGATGAGGATATATATGGGATATGCAATGGCATCTGCAGCTATTTGTAGGTATTCTGCAGGGAGGAGGTCAGCAGCGAGGGTGGTAGGTTTTTTTTTTTTAAGAAGTGTTTTGATAAAACTAGTGGATATTGGTTGGAAGCTAATTTCCAGGTGATTATTAGGTAGCTTAGGCATGTGGTTTAAGTTAGAGGGGGTTAGTTGATTTGCTAGGGATTGGATTGTTTCAATGAAAAAGTTATTAAAGGTGCTAGCTATGGTCTCTGGGGAACTATGGATGTAGTTAGCCGGGGTTGGGGTGGTGAAGTGGCCTGGACAAAGTAGTTGATTTAAGCCTGCCCAGAACTTTTGAGGGTTGTTGTGGTGTTTTTGTTGGAGATTTTGGTAGAAGCTTTTTTTATCCAGTAAAATAGTTTTTTTTGTATCATTCCTGAATTGACGATATTTTGGATGGTCAAGTGGGGCTTTGGTTGTTCTCCAGCTGGCCCAGGCTCTGTTTCTAGTTTTGATTTTAGCTTTGGTATCTTTTGTGAGCCATGGTGGTGTATTTGATCCAGTTTTTATTGTACATGCTGGAGCATGGGAATCAAGGATACTTAGAATTTAGTGTTAAAGTGATCTATGGCCTTGACCAGTCAACTGCTTAATTCATTTTGGAATATAGCAACATGAAAGTTTTTCCTGTTTCTAAATGTTTAATATTTGGGCTGGTGAGGGTTTCCTGCCTTATGTTTTATGATATAGGTTAGACAATGGTCGCTCAGGGAAGAGTACCAGCTGTGTACAGTTGGGGTTGGTTATTAACTAGGATCCAGTCTAGGATACTTTCCTTGTTGGTTGGTTTGTTTATCCTAGTGGGAGAGATTATGGTCTGTTTAAACCCAGATAAGTTTATATGAGTGAGGGGGTGGGGTTGGAGGAGCAGGGGTGCCAGTCGGTGTTAAAATCACCAAGAACTATTGTTTCTTGGGGATGGGTAGTGGATAACCAGTAAAGGAGATCTTCTAGGGTATTTAGGTTATTGCCTGGTGGAATGTATGCACAGACGATGTTCAAGTGTTTGTTTTGGTTAATCTGTAGCTTGGTTATGAGGAGTTCCGCGTTATTGAATTGGGGAGGTTGAATGGTGTCTCTATTAATCTCTATTAATGGTTAGAGTATTTTTGTAAAGGACTAGTATCCCACCTGCTTTCCTTGTAGCACGGTCTAACCAGTGGATATGGAAGTAGTATCTCATTGTCAGTAGTACTGGGTTTTAGCCAGGTTTCCGTAAGACACATAATGTCTGTGGAGTGGGTTGCTAGGAGGCCATGTAGGTTGGGAATCTTATTGTTAATACTTCTAATATTTATATGAAATGCTAGGAGGGAACTAGTGGGGGTATTCATGGGTAGCATGATGGTGGGGGTTGTGGTAGGGGAGTGGAGGTTATTGGATGTGGGTGGGCCAGTGTTGGGATGAATGTCTCCATGTGTTATAAGGTTATAGTGACAGGATATTCTGAGCTTTAGGAGTTTATTTATAAGCTTTATATAGTCTGTCTTTAGGATTATGTTTTGTGACTGTACAGGGGTGGTATTTTATAGAGGGTGGTATATTCGGTGTGCTTTGGAAGGTAAAGTGTTGTGTGAAGTCGTGGGTGTCTGTTTGACCATTTGGGTAGTGAATACCATGGTCAAGTGTTTGTAGGCAGGGAGATGGTAAAATAGAAACAGTATAGGCATTTGGGTAATTAGTACAAACCAAAATGAGTTAAAAAAACGAACTAAAAAAAACAGAATGGATGCACTCTGGACCAGCAGGAACAGTTCCTAAATGCGATAGTAGAAACAGTGATGAAAAACCAACAAATGATTAAAGATCCACTTTTTATTTTAAGCTCTAATGTCAGGCTTTTCGTCAGCTACACGCCGACTTCTTCAGAAAACCATAAAAACAATTAAAACAACAACCACATGGTTAAATACATCTTTTAAAAGTCACATGGTACCTCACTTTCAATAAACCAAGAGAAAACTTGTATTTGATCCCGCATTAAAGAAATATGTTGCGACTGATCATTAAAATCTTTACCCACGGCAAGAATACTCGTAATAGCATAACCCATATATACAAAAGGCAACTAATGCAGGGTTTGAAAAACAACTCCATGAAGTGTAATGCACCACTAAAATAAGAAAACACAAATAAATAAACTTGCATTCATGTCGTAAGGTTGCACTGGTGGACTGTCTAGTAAACTCACCCTAATCAGCAATGAAGTTGAGTATACGGCTGAAATATTCAAAAATAAACCATAATGTTCTTAGCCGATACGTCCAATACTTCATGGTAGGGTTTTGTGAATAAAAACGAACAAACTCGACTGATTCCAAGCTAAACAGCTTTAGAACCACCCTTGAACAAAAGTGTTTATCTCCTCACCTTATTTAAAGACACAGTCAAGGATGGCTGAAAATAATTGTACACAACGATATAAATAACAATAAAACTACCATGAGCTAATATAAAAATGCTGAAATAATACATTCCACCCGCATCAAGGCAGAAATCCACTATTGGGCCAACGCAGTAGCAATCAACCATAAAGTAATATGTACATTAAAATACGATCAAACAAATGCTTATAAAGATGGTTGGAAAAAAATATTAAAAATACCAACAATAATAGCAAACTAAAAGAAACAATAATGGCATGATGAAAAAACACAGAAAAATGGAATTAATTATCTATTAAGGCTCTTCAATTTCAAAAGGCACGTAAGTGTCAAAGTGCCATTAATGCCAGGGGTATGGCACGCATCCAATCTAAATTGCCATACCAACTCTCTATATTCCAACAAAAGGGAAGTAGGACCTCCTCTACCATCAGATATGACCTGATCAATAACAAAAAAACTGAAAGGTGTGGTTTGGATTTTCCAAAGTATGTTTAGCTAAAGCATTTTCCTTTTTGCCTTTTCTCATTGTATATAAATGTTCGTAAATGCGTTCTTGTAATTTTCTGTCTGTCTTCCCGCCATAGAACGCTGGGCAACAAGAACATTGTGCTAAATATACCACTTGAGAGCTTAGGCAATTAATTTTCCCCTGATGTAATATACTGCGTCTCTTATTACATATCTAGAGCCTGTCTTGATGTGACTACAGTACCGGCACATATTGCATTTAAACATACCAACCCGGGTACTGAGAGTGGATGGTTTCTTCTGTAAGATACCATTAAGATTGGAATTCCTTCTGAAAACCATTCTTTTTTGTTTGGGTGATTAGTGTTTTTTTGCTTGTTTGCATTTTGATAGGGGGCGGGCCAAATTTGATGGCTGACTGTGCTAACAGGGTGTGGAAGAATGAGAGAGAAGGAAATGGATTAAGGGGGCAGGGTTGTTCAATGATGTGTGAGGTGCTGATTGGTACTTAGCAGGAGGGGAGTGTGAGGTGCTGATTGGTACTTAGCAAGAGGGGAGTGGCAAAGTCTGGTTTAAATTTAGCACTAGTGGGGGCAGGGAGCAGAGGAATTTGGGGGCAGGGAGGGGGCAGGGAGCATAGCGGGGCCAACACTGACTCTGTTACCTTAGGCTTTTGGTTTGTATGATTGTATGTAAGCAATGTTTTTTGGCTGTACTTTAATTTGTTTTATTCTTTTTTAATTTTACACCAATTTTCAGGCTCATTTTAATTGGATCCTAGGGGTAAACTAGCAATTGTAGTCTAAGGAGGGAATGAAATTACCAAATTAAAAAGTAAATGCTTGGGACTGGAACACTGTGTGAGAGTAAGGCTGATTCAAAGTAGTATAGCCCAATCTAATGGCAATTGGCTAGATCCTTTCACTGTTGTGCATACACAATTAAGCCTCAACAGTTTACAAAAACTAAATTGTAGTTCACCTATTACAATTGAAAAGCTGGAGGGAGTCAGGTTCTTGCTTCCCAGAGGTTTTACTTAGTTAAGATAGCCAGCTTCAGTGGAGAAGGTAGAAATTGCTTTATGCAGTGAATCCCAGGTGGGTGGGTCACTCTGGAAAAAAAAACCTGTGCAAGCTGAAAAATAAAGGTAAATAAGGCAGAATTAGTGCAAAGGTTACAAGAATGTGATGTGGATAGCATGCAAGGAATAGAGCTGGAGAGTAAAATTAATTATATTGCATACATTGTAATTAAAATTGATTATAGTGCATACACTATCAGCTCTGTAAAACCACAGACTAACAGCAGTAACATACAGCCTCTAAATCCAGTGATAACAGCTGTATACTTCAGTGAATACACACAGGATATAATGCACAAAGCAGTATGGCTGTAGGACAATAATTCTAGAGCTATGTTATTCAGTATGAGTTATGTTATTCAGTATGAACTAACAGTAACATGAACTGCGTTCACTTAGCCTTCTATAAAAGCAATTATAAAGTCCAGCCTGTAAGTCTTCTAAGTACAGTAGCATGCCATAGGAATGCTTACAAATGTAATCAGAACATGAATGACTTCTGCAAAACAGTTAGCAGGATGCCTGTCAGATATTCAACAATTAAAGCTTACCTTCATAAAACAAGATAAAAAAAACAAGAAGTTTGTAAGTTAGAACATTAGCTAGCTCTCAAAACATGTAGGAGTTCTGTACAGTGGATGCAGCTTAGCACCATGAAATACCTCAGTAGTTAACAGTAATAACCAAATAAATCAGCAGCTAACAGTAATAAGAGGACAGCAATGCAAAGTAACTTACTTGCTGTGCAGGCACAACGAACAGAGGGGTAGGGAAGGTACAACAGCTACAGGATGAAATGAATGCGAGTCAGGTAGTAAGAGAGTTTGATTAAAGATGGCACCGTACGAGGGGGCTGACTGATGAAGATAATCAGGGGGTGGGAGTGGCAGATAGGGAGAATGGAGAAGAGAGCAGTCAGGACAGGATTAACCAGGAACTTATAGATCCCTCCCCCACAGGGAGAAGGGCTGGAAAACTATCCGTGTAAGGTGAGGACTGACTCTGAGAGTTACCTTAGGCTTTTGGTTTGTATGATTGTATCATTCATTATTCTAAACAAGGAATAATGTGATAATACTGAAACAGTTCTGCAATTTTCTAAATGGGTATTATCTACAGGAATAAAGCTATATAAAATTCAGACTGGTAAATCTTTGATCTATGCATGTAACTACTTGTATCTTTTAGGACTTTTTTAATTTTTTTGACTGTTCTGCACTAACGTCTTTCATGACTTTAAAAGGTGCAAATATTTCTACCACTACAAAGCATTGGTGATGGATATTATATAACATAAAATATTTTTCCCCAAAGCAATAATGAAATAAGAAATATTTGCTTGTAATGCAAAGTTTGAAATAAGAAATGTAACATGCAAGGCTTGAATTGCAAAGTTAAAAATAGATATGGAAAGTACAATGTCATTAGCACAGCAGCTATGTTTCAGTTGGACACCTGTTAGAGCAATTTCACAAGAAAAATGTAAAACCTGCTTAGTTTAGCTTATCTGTGAATACATGCGGTTTAGAGACGGTTCACGGAAAAATTTAAAACCTATCTGGTTTAGCTTGTTTGTGTGTGGTTGTGGGCTTAAACTGTCACAGTAAAATGACATCCCGTTATGACATACTGGAGCATGCAAAGAAGGAAGCTGTTGAGACATTTAATATTTTAAAAGGAAATAACAAGGACCGAGTCTCCAGGTGCAGAAATGATGAAATAAAATACTGACACATCAACAGATGTGAAGATGACATCGAACAAAAATCAGATATGCAAACCACAAATACACTAAAAAATAACACTTGCTGCTATCTAAAACTGTATATAAGCTGGACATTGCTTGCTTTTCTTTGGTGCCGTCTTGATCAAGTTATGCATTGATCCTAGGCCCGACACAGTTCGTGAGAAGCAAAGACTTTTTTCTAGACCTGTTATAATAAAGTTGAAGTAACTCCGATAGTATAACTACTTGGCAGTATATGTTTCCTGCAGTAAAGTATAATGGATAGAGTAGTACGTTGTGAGTCTGGTCACTTTGCCATCTTACATAATTTAACAATTGGCTTGTCAAGGCTTTGAATTTAATGGCTGTAGTACACCTCTGCTGGATAGTTACCAGTTTCAATTTATGAAGCTTCAGTCACACCGGTGCTGTTCCTTATCTCCATGTTCATTGTGACAAAAGACCATCTTCAACATTCAGGATATAAAATCTACAAGTTGTAGTTCTTGTTTAATGATGTATCCATTTGATATATCTGATGTGATATTAGTGTCATTGCCCTACAACACATTTCTCCAGTTCATTTCTTTGCTGGGATACATTCTGTGCAGAGTCTGTCTGTCTTCCTTGCATCTGTAGTGGTGTTTGAAAACTACTCTGGTTTCTTTGCAGATTCCAAAGACATGCTGTACCTGATCTTGCAAATGCCCAAACTATCTGTTAAGTCTGCTCATAATGCACGGGGGAAGATTGTATTTATACCATACATGTACCATTCTACCAAATCGCTCATAATGCACGGGGGGGAGATTGTATTTATACCATACATGTACCATTCTACCAAATCCTGTTCTAGCAACTATCTAAGTTTATCAGAGCAATATTTAAAATCTGCCCCTATTTTTGGACCTTTGCCCCCTGCCCCCTATTATTTTAGGCTTTCTTCTTTTAAGACGTTGAGAGGTACGGCTAAGTTTGTAACCTCAGGCCAAACCTGAAAAAAGGTACACACTGCATTCTGCCGTTATCAATAGGTATATTTATTTAATAGAAATGTTTATTTAAAGGGCCAATGCATTTATTTGGGATACAGGATGCCAATGTTGCAAAACCATAAGTCTCTTAGGCCAACTTTGTTGCACATAATGCTAGCTTATCTGAATCCTTTTGGTAACGTATTATGTCAAAAGGAACTTTTTTTCTTGTAAAAGAATTGGAATCCAGTTACTTAACTGACTGTACTTGTTTTGATTTATTGCATCACTGCAGCCAGAGTAATATCAAGTTTTTAACAAGAAAATAGTGCTCACTAAGAAATTTGATCTACTGAAAAAAATAACAAGTAATCTTTACCGAGTAGTTATTTAAGGAGTTTCATTCAACGACAGTACCTTAGTTTACCATTAACTAAGAAACATTTGTAATGCTGTTTCTGGTTGGTGCAAACAGTAAATATGCCTACTGTGGCCTTTCCCAAATCCCACACTGCACTGAATATATATGAATTATGGAGAGCAATGTATGCATGATGTCATGGGGAAATCTGCATGACATCAGTCATGCCACATTTACATACTACATCACATTAGGCATGTTAGTTACTCTGGCCACACCAATTCCTGCGCAAAATGGCCATTGGGTTAAAACAGTAGAACAGAGCCCAATATTCAATGCCCTCCAACCCTGAGAACACAGCAGCGAAGAACTCTGCACAACCATGTCAAGTGACTGCATTGAGGTTGCTGTACCTACCAGTAAACTGCCCGGTGGCATCCCAAATTAAATAGGATATACAGCAAAAGGAAATAAAATACAGCAAAATCGGGAAGGGTAATTCTCATAGATAGAAATTCTCTCATCAAGCTAAATAGGCAACTAAGAGGGCTAATTAGGTCAAGCAAAGCCAACTTTGTGGTTAAGAAAGCCTTCCAGGTGAAAGATAACTGTAAGGCCTTTTTCAGCTAGGTCAGAAACTTCAAGGTCAGCACACAGAGCAATGTGGTGAACTGGTGGCTAATGGTGCCATATTCAATGAGTATGGCAATATAGGGAACCTGTTAGTGGGAAAAGTCATATCCATCTTTACCACCCTGTAACTCCCAACCAGCCCCCAAAAAATACCCTTAAACATGTCTCCTCCAACTGTAACTAGGGTGCATGTATGGGCTGTACTCGCTAAAGCCAAAAACAAAGCCACAGTGGGTGCAGATAACATCCTGGGATGCCTCCTTAGCAAAATAAGACTTATCAGGATTCCTGAAGTCATTGTTTAACTATAGTCTTAAAAATGGCTTTGTGCCACATGAAAGGAGGACTGCGACAGACATACCCTTTCATAAAGGAGAGAACTTCAACAGATCCTGGTAACTATAGACCCATTAGTCTGACTAGTCTTATTTGCAAATCAAGGGAAAGAATTATCATGGAAATTATCAACAAGGATATAGAATACCTTCAGACACTGGATCTATGCCAATTTGGCTTTGTCAAAAGAAGGTCATGCTTACTGAATCTAGTGGACTTCTTTGAAAAGGTCACTAAGGCAATAGATGAAGGAAAAACAGTGCATACTGCCTACCTAGATGTGGCTAAATCACTTGATACAATATCCCACTCCGGCATTGTCAACAGAGAACTAGGTATGCACCCCTTTATAACACACTGGATAGCTAGCTGGCTGGCTCACTGATAGGACCCAGACAATTAGAATCTAGGACCCAGAAGATTAGAATCGGTGTGGCCACCTCCACAAAGAGACTGGTCACCAATGGAGTTCCCCAGAGCTCTCTGTTCGGCTCAGTCTTCTTTGACATCTACTTCTTGGATGTCAAAGCCAATGCCAGTGGCCTCTGGCCAACCAAATTCGCAGATGATTACAAACTGGGAGCAGTCATCGAATACCCCAAGATAAGAACATCCTACAGGAAGGTTTAACTCCGACAGATGCTTGGTGCTAAAGCCATGGCTTAAAACTCTATATGAAGAAAGCATTATAGTGCCTTTTGGGAAGTCTGCCACCCCATGTTACTAAGTCGTCAGCAAAACACCCCTAAAAGTTAATCTACTAGTCAGGGATCTAAGAACATATATAGATAGCAACCTAGCCTTCAACCAGTATGTGTCCAAGGTAGTAAGAAAAACTTTGTATTGCTCAGCTTATTAGCAGAGGCATAGCATCTAGATCCAGGGAGGTCATCACACCACTGCACTCATCTCTCATAAAAACCCATCATAGAATATAATGCCCCTTCAGTATTACCTGACTAGACACATGCAGCAGCTGGAACATCCACAAAGGTTCCGTACAAAAATAGCACAGGGAGTAAACAATCCTATGCTGATTGCCTCAAAGCTCTGTGTCTTTTCTCAGTAATACAGACTTCTGAGAGGTTATTTTTGTGTGGCTTACAAGGCATCTCTGGACCTTGTTTTGATCAACTTTTTGCACATCCAAAAAAAAAAACAGACCGCATCAGGGCTACTAGATAAAAGGACCTAAATTTTGCTTGCAACATTAACAGGATGTGCTGGAGAGACGGAGCTGTTTCTCAGAGAATTCCCGTTCTCTGGAACAGGCTTCCCATCCATGGGAATCTGAGTTCCTCCCTATCTCTGTTTAAGAGCAACTTGGACCAGTGGATGGGTAATCAGAAATTCACTCATGGTCTGACCCCTTTGTCTCCGATGGACAGAGGCAGTCTGTAAATCACCCCTATATAAATCAGCTTTGTGGGTCACATTTGCATTGCACAGCTAGGCTTATAAAGGTCCTAGTGGTTATTAGTCTAGTATACACCTATGAACTTTGAACACAAGATTATTTGGATGCACCTAGAAAGTTCTATACTCTACATAGCTTGGGAATCATTTAATACTATTTTGACTAAAGTTATGTTTGGCAAGCTTGGTAAGAAGTTGTTTGAAAAGTTGTTCTCGTATCTACAAAAATACCAGCAGTAATGAGGCCTTTGCTCATGTTTCAGGAGATAAAGTTGGTCTTAGTGAGTAGAGCATTTATGGCGCTGAAAGTGTTTCTGAACCCTCATTGTTTGTCTAAGTGACCATAGCTATTTGTAGGTTCGAGTAGCTGTTTGTAGAGAATCTTTTCAAAGATTTTAATCGGAGGGCTTAAAGTAGAGGCAGGGCACCAGTCTTTGTGGGATTTTAGGGAGCGTACTCTGAGAAGGGAGCAATGACAGCAAGCTTTAATGCAGGAGGTAGGTAGGTTGTAAATGTATGTAAGAAATTTGGCAATATAGTTTGCAGCCTTGCTAAAAAAATGGGGTGAAGCTTGGCATATTTAGGGGATGGTTGTTTAAGCTTGTATGTTCTCCCTTTCTTTTAAAGTGATTTCTCTAAAGTAGAAAGTAGCTGCAAAATCCGCCTCACAGCAAGAGGGTCTCTGGTTTGATCCTCAGCTGGTGTGCCTTCTGTGCAGAGTCTGCATGTCCTCCCTGTGATCGCATGGGTTTCCTCCAGGTGCTCTGGTTTCCTCCCACATCCCAAAGACATGCTGTAGGTGGATTGGACACTCGGCCCTAGGTGTGAGTGTGTGTGTGCACCTTCTGTGGAAGGTTGGGCGCCAGGCTGGCAACTCGACACCGTAAAACTCCACTGCCAATCATGAGTGGACAGGTGATCCACTGTGGTGACCCCTAACCATGAAACGCCAAAAGAAGAAGAGGAAAGTAGCTGCAAAATCAGTAATAGGGTGGAGAGGAGCTTGAATAAGGTTGTGTAGAAAAGATGGGTAGAATAGAATGACGTAGTGATTTCCATGATGGACTCCCTTGCGGTCACACTCCTCAGACTTAAGTTTAGCTACTGGTATGGTCCCTGATGAGTAGCATACAGCAGTGGTGATCCCCCTTCATAAGGTTTGTCTTATAGCCAGCATGGGTAATGGCATATCAGTCAGTCTTACAAGTGTCATTTGCAAAGCTATGGAGTATAGCAAGAACTGACGACATAAACTATGATGACAAGAATCTTGTTAATCTTTACCTTCAATATATAACATTTCTTAAGGCTAGATCCTATCTAGTTAATCTAGTAAATTTCTTCTAAAGGATTATAGAGGCTGTAGATGGTGACCATGCAGTGCGTGTGGCAGGTCTTGACATTTGTATCTCCCAACACATTCTGTTAAATCTCTCCTACAGATCATTCTTTCTTCATTCCCCCATGCTACTTAACCATAACATAGTTGGCAAAATGGCCGACAGGCTAATCCACGGGGTACAAGTTTCAGGTGCCTCAGGAGAGAATATGAAAGAGATCATTGGTGTCTCTTAGGGCTTGGTACTGGGACCTCTAACTTTTTGGCATTTATTTCTCCAGTCTCCATGCAGAGAGTTGAGACCTCTGACCGTCAAATTTTGCAAATTTTGCAGATAGTTGCAAACTAGGATTCTTTTTAAGTCACTGTATGACTCCCAAACTTTCCAGAAAAAAATCTCCCTATTAAACTCTTGGTACACTAAAAATGGCCTCAAATTAATTGATAAAAAGCATAGCATCATCACTTTTGATACTTATCCCCTCCCCTCAGCATAGTGTCTAGAGAACACACCTCCCAGGCTGGGACTCACCCTCCTGCCTCTAGGACTGTGGAAGGAGAGTATCATAAGGGCAGAGAGAAAGAGAGGGAGAGAGAGAGCATAAGGCAGATAAGAGGAAGAGGTCCCTGGACTGTTTGGCTCCGGCCGGGCCTCCTCCAAAAATTCAGGTCATTCTTCGACCTGACTCCTCTCTGCTCCAATTACCCAGGTTTTTGCCAGTGCCGGAGGAGGCTAGGTCATCTTCTAGAGCTTCGGCTCACCGACATGCCAGCATCGTCGTGGTCCTCCTGCAGTTTATCCGAAGCTGACCTGGATAATATGATGCAGAGATTTATTCGCACACAAATACAGATGGGAGTCTTGCCAGCCCCCTCTCCATCTGGAGGGGAGAGCTCTCTTCCCATCTTTACACCTATTTCTCCTTCTCCGATCCAACCTTCAGTTCCAGAGTATCTGGATCTGATAGGCTTAGTAGTCAGGGGGCCGGTGCCAATGTTAACTGTTACTTTGCCAGCAGTTACCTGGAGCGTGTTGGACCCGACTAGCTCGGATCCGAGTGGCTCTTGGAGCAGTAGCCTGGGAGTCAGATTCAAGGGGGTGGAATTTTTTCCATCTGTGCCAACCTTGTCGGGCCACGGCCATCTCCTCAGCGCTCCTTCCTCTTCGGCCCAGCTTCGATCCCCTCATCAGATCCGGGGAAAGCAGCTCCCTTACTGGTGTCCCAGGAAGCTTGCTCACACTCTGCATTCGACGTGAAGGAAAGGGTTCTCTCCAATGGAATGAGACCCCTGACTGTCTCTTTGGATTCCGCCCCGACTCCCTCTGCTTTGGGTGCGACTCCCGTCATTTTACCTCAAATGGCCAGTGTTCAAGGAGCCCCAGATGCTTCCCCTTGAGGAACATCAGATGGTTTGCAAGCCCGCTCCGGAGAGTCCCACAAGAGGGTTTCCTCTTAAGCATATGTGTAAGAGGAGGCATTTGGACTCCTCTCGAGTCCCACAGTGAGGATACCAATTTGGAGGAAGGGGAAGGTTCCCCCGGATCACCTCCCGATGATGTCTCTTTTGGAGACATCATGGAACTTTTGCGCCAGCGGGGAGGTTGGTCCACCCCAAACACTTCCTCGGATGAGTCTGTGTTCCAGGAGGCCTTTGGCACGGGTCCATCTACTTCCTGGGTGTCCCCACCATGGATCCCTTAGTGGACTTGGTCATCTCGCGGGCTTGGAAGGAACCAGACACCGTGGAGCCAATTCCAAAGCTCCCGGATAAAATTTTAAGCCCCCCCTATGGACAGACCTGCCTGGAATAAAGGGTCCCCGGTAGATGCTATGGTGGTAGCAGCTGCCACCAAGAAGGAACTAGCCCAGGAGAGTTCCTCGGTCCATCCTCCTGACCAAGAGTCTAGGACAATGGATCGCCTAGGGAAGTGGGTGTATGGGTCAGCAACCTTTTCTATAAGGGTGCTGAACTACCTGGCCTATGTTACATGACCTACAGCACGACCTGGTTAAGGAATTAACTGAATTGCCCCTACAGCCCATGTCGCAGGCGTACGTTCTCTGTGAGGATGGCCACCTTGAAAGCAGTCTCTAATATGTCCATACACTTCCTTTCGCATACTACCGAGGGAGGAGCTAGGGTGGCTGGGTTTGGCGTTGCCATGAGGGGTCACGCCTGGCTCAGATTGTGTCAGTTCACCGAACCCTTCAAGGTGTCTTTTGCAAATGCCCCTTATGATGGCTCTTCTCTATTTGGAAAGACAGTCTGTGACACTTTGGTCCAGAGTGAGAAGGACAGGAAGATGCTGCTGCCGTCGGGATCCGCTTCTTGAACCCTCAAAGATCCTTTTCTCTGAATCAGCGAGGGTGAAAGAAGATGTGGTACCAAAAGTCTCAGTACTCCCGGGACACTCTGGGCTCTTCTTCCCCTAGAGGCAGAGGGGGACAAGACAGACGCTGGCCCAGGGACAGAGGGGTCCGAGGAATTTTGGGTCTCGAACCTTTCTCGGACAGGCCTGCGCAGCAGCCATGAGGGGTGGCCCGAGTGCTCTGGAGGCAGTCGGGGGTGTCGCCTGTCATTGCACCTGACTGCATGGGAGTCATGTCATCAGACTGTTGGGTGCTTCAGATAATATCCAGAGGTTATTCAATCCCATTTGTGGTTCCTCCCACTCCACCCAAACACTTACCAGACGTACCACCCGTGCAAAGGGAGGCAGCAGCACTAGTGGTTTATCAAGCTGCTAAAGAAGCGAGCCATCGAACCCATCCCCCGAGTTCAGTCCGGATCGAGCATGTATTCCAGGTTTTTTTTTTTTTTTGTGCCAAAAAAAACTGGGGACTTGAGGCCCATTCTGGACCTGTCAACCCTGAACCTGTCAGTTGCCAAAGAGAAGTTCAGGATGGTCACGTTACAGTCCATCCTGCCTGACCTGCAAGAGAGCAACTGGATGTGCTCAATAGACCTCCAGGTTGCTTAATATCACATAAAGATGCACAGAAACTCCAGGAGGTTCCTCCGCTTCCGGCTAGGGGTCAATCTTTACCAGTTTCAAGCCCTACCCTTTGGTCTCATTACAGCCCCCAGTGTGTTCACCAAAGTAATGGCGGTAGTAGCGGCTCACCTGAGGCTTCAGGGAATTCAGGTCTACCCTAACTTGGACAATTGGCTTCTAGTCTCTGCTTTGCCAGACCAGAGTCTTTTCCTACGTCTTGCACACCATCTAAGAATTAGTCAACACAGCCAAATCTCTTCTAAACCCTGTCCAGATTATAGAATACATAGCACGGATAGACACTTTACAGACAAAAGTCTTCCTGACCTCGGAGAGAATTCGAAGCTTACGAATGCATGTTGCCCTTCATCTATCAGTCCCATCTTCCTTCTGCGGAGTTGGTTTTACGGGCCCAAGGCTCTACGGCAGCAATGATCATGCTTCTACAGTGTGCTCATTTACATATGCGAGTACTACAGTGGAGTCTAGCAGTGCAATGGTCTATGATGGATCTTCCACTGACACATCCGGTACACATAAGCAAAGTCTGTGGGTCGTCCCTCCTCTGGTGGATGCATTTTTCAGAAATACTGGAAGGACAACATTTTGTCAAAACTCCTGCCCAAGCCACAGTGACCATGGATGCCTCTAAGCTAGGGTGGGAGGGCATTGCTGAGGAAGGACAGTTCAAGGCATGTGGTCCCCAGTCGAGACATGTAGACCATATAAATGTTCTAGAGATGAGGGCAGTCCTTTTAGCGTTGCAGGCCTTGCAGAGTGTATAAATATTAAGAGAATTAGAAAATGGACAGAAGTAAAAAGTTCGAATGTACAGGATATGAAATTGGATGAAGTAACAGCAAGAGGAACTGAAACAAAGATGGGAAAAGCTCCTAACTGGAAATCCCCGGGCCCAGATGAAGTACCTACCTTCTGGCTAAAAGTATTAACCACGTTGTTGGTCTATAGTTTTTAGAATAGCTTGCATGTTCTTTCTTGTATTGTTTTTCCTGTTAACTAGGCTGGTGTCTGTTCAGGTTGCGCATATAAAGTTATTCATGGCTAAATCTTCATGCAAAGATGTTAATACTTTTAGCCAGAAGGTAGGTACTTCATCTGGGTCTGGGGATTTCCAGTTAGGAGCTTTTCCCAACTTTGTTTCAGTTTCTCTTGCTGTTACTTCATCCAATTTCATATCCTGTACATTCGAACTTCTTTATTTTACTTCTGTCCATTTCCTAATTCTCTTAATATTTATACACTCACTCTTCTGAATTTCTTTTATATCACATTTCTGTCCCAAACCGATGTTTTCTTGGTGTTGCAGCTTTCCTGCTTTAAAGGTTCCTTTTGCACCTTTATCAAGACCAAATGACATTCTTGTATCATCTGAAAAAGTTTTGACCACTTGCAGTTGTACTTTCAGTTTTAAATCTTCTACAAAAAGAATATGAGAAGTCTTTACACTTTGTTGTTTTCTGGGAACCAAATTGTAGCCATGACCTAATCTGTTAAGCAGACAGCTTAATTGGTTAAGGGCAAGAAAAAAGAGCAGCAGTGA
This sequence comes from Protopterus annectens, assembly GCF_019279795.1. Lineage (NCBI taxonomy): Eukaryota > Metazoa > Chordata > Ceratodontiformes > Protopteridae > Protopterus > Protopterus annectens. Next base: position 1,178,065,079 of record NC_056731.1, on the reverse strand, counting down.
CAGTCACCCTGGAATATCCCCTTTGAATTTTTATCCCTGGAATAATAATTTGTCCTTTATCATGGCTTAACTGCAAAGTGGTTTGCCACTTTTTCATGGTCACTGTAATGTAACTGATCAGTGTCTTACACATTTTAAGCATTCTTTTATCCATGAATGTGGGATACTGTCAAATGCTTTTTTGCAGTCTATCCATGCCAAGAGTTTTCCCCTTTTTTACAGTTCTCCATCATGACTTTAACACCAAACGATCCTTTGTTGTATATGACTTTCTTGTATTACCCTTTTGTTTTATAGCCATGATTGAGCTTTATTCTGAATGACTATAAACTGTTGGCATCAGTTCCAGTCAATTCCTGTTTATAGTTTATACATCGTCGTAAGGCACGTTGTTGGTCTATAGTTTTTAGAATAGCTTGCATGTTCTCTCAAGTAGAAGTATTGTTTTTCCTGTTAACCAGGCTGGTGTCTGTTCGGGTTGCGCATATAAAGTTATTCATGGCTAAATCTTCATGCAAAGATGTTAATACTTTTAGCCAGAAGGTAGGTACTTCATCTGGGCCTGGGGATTTCCAGTTAGGAGCTTTTCCCAACTTTGTTTCAGTTTCTCTTGCTGTTACTTCATCCAATTTCATATCCTGTACATTCGAACTTCTTTATTTTACTTCTGTCCATTTAGTATTTGTTATGTTCCACAGTGTCTTCATAGATATTTCTCCAAAATGTTATCTATTTCTTCTTTCTTTGGTGATGTTTCAATTCCTTTTGCCTTGTTTCCTAATTCTCTTTAAAACTTTTTGGGTCATCAATAAATTGGTTATTTTGTACTTAAGTTTTCCTGCCTGTGCTAATATTTTTACTGGTATTATTTGCGATAGCGCACGATAGATCATGATCTGTTCTGGTACTGCACATTGGTTTTATCATGTTTCTCGTTCTGAGTATTTTTGTTGATCTGTTCCCCCTCTATACTCTTCTAACAGTGACTCTTCTTGTCATAATTGCTTTATAATTTCCTCTATTTGATGCTTCCATGATGACAATTGATTTCTCCTCTTCCTTTCCCTTACTACCCTGTGTTTTTGTGGTAAGATTTTGTGTTATTAATTTAGCTGCACAGTAATATATCCTATTTACTTCTGTTATATCAAATAAATCTCTATAAATAGTCCTAATTACTGTGTTCATTTTTTTATTAAAATTCTAACTTTTTGGGATTTATTGACTTTCTGTTGTGTGTTTCTTTCATTGATCTGAATATGTCTGTCTATCTCTATTAAATCAAGCAGCTCTTCTCTTTGATCATTTTCATTTAAACTAAAGGCATATTTTTTGTTTTCCATTTCTGTGGGTATTTTGTAGGACATTCTAGAGCATGTTCCTGTGCCACATTCTCTTCAGTTTCAGCCATTGTCATCTGATCTTTCATATGGAAACTCACTGGCCTGTGACTCCACAACATTGACTGCATCAGAGTTGCCACAGTTTTCTGTTCCTTCCCTTGCTGTGCAACTCCAACTGCTCATTTGTACTGGTTTCCTATAGAAGGCTGCAAAGTGTCTTCATATAGCAACTGATCAGATGTTTCCTGGTCCACTGGTTTCTCCTTAATTTGGGGAGCCATTGCTCCATCCTGTTGTGATGTTATCAGAGTTAAATTTTCTACACTAAATCCTTCACTTCCCAGGTAATCCATAACCTCAGTTTATATTTAACTTCTCCATTTCTAACCCTCTTCTACTTTTCCTCTTTGTTTTCTTTTTTTTTTTTTGTATTGTAAAATTTTCCATGTCCGGATGCAGTTAAAGTTGTCCTGTTGTCTTGTTATCCTCAGGAGAGTGTGATCCCTGTCAACCCCTGGTTTGCTGCTACATGTAAAGTAGTTGGAATGAAGATCAGCATTAGTAGATCAGATGTCATGGGTCTGCCAGAAAAGGAGAGTAGATTGAATTTAAATATCCTGGGGTCTTTTTCTCAGGTAAGAGTGGAGGGCATTGAGAGGCTGACCAGTTGATGGGTACATCAGTAGCAGTACAGTGGGTATTCTACTGGACTGTAGGGATAAAGGGAAAGTTGAATCTGAGGATGAAGCTGTGTTTCAGTCTCTTGTCTCAGGTTTTGGGTAGCAACTGAAAAAATGAGGTTGGCAGTAAATGCATTAGAATCGAGATCATTTTGCAGAAAGGATATGGCCACTCTTCATAACAGAATGTGGAGGTCAGCAATTAGAGGATTTTTAAGTGGAATGACTGCTCCTCTCTGGAGAGAATTCTATCTGAAAAGAGTTAACACTGGCAACTGAGAGGAGTCCCTGAGGAAGACCTAGGTCATATATAAAAGATTTATTCCTTACAATTCCTGGGAATTCCTGAGGATCTCTCCAAATGAGCTGTGAACTTTTGTCAGTAATAGAGATCTTTGGGATGCTTAACTCAGCTTGTTACCATTGTGACCCTTGTACCAGAATTGGCATTTAGAAAATAGTTATTCTTTCTTGTGTGACCTAGTCATGGCTGGAAAAGGTCTGCAATGGGCCAGCTTACTGACCAGGCTAACAAATAAGTAAAACATTAAATTATCAATATATATTCAAGGAGCTCCCTTTCAGTTTCCTCAATAGTAGGAAGGCAGACCACCTGAAACAGTCTCTGCAAACAAAAATGTAAGGGCAATAGTCTCATTTTTGATTTTTTTGATTGCATTTAAATCTAACAGATTTCATGGAAGACAAGTAGCTGTACCATCATGTGGTACATCGTCAAAACAGTAGTAACCATACTCACCAGCTGTGTATACAAATAAGGAATATTTGGGAACAAGTGATAAGCATTACACTTCAAGCAATATATCTGTCAGAAAAACATTCCCTGAGATTCAGTAAACTCTGTCAGAATAGTGTTATTCCGACAAGGAAAAGACCATACCCACGCAAGCACAGCCGTAGCAGTAGCGTGTCATGCATATTCATGAAGGCATGCTACTGTTACAGTTATGTAGACACTGAGTGCAGGGGGCATGTCTAAGCAGTGCACGCACATCTAACACGCCCCCTGCACTCAAGAAGTGCAGTACGGCAAGTTTTAAAAGTATTTCAGTGTCCGCAGGCATTAAAATAGGGGAGCAAGAAACAATGCAGGAGGTGTGTGACAGGTTCTGTTACACCCCCTGCATTGTAAAAGTGCCATACGGCCATAGCCGTCAACTGTACAGGTTTCCACAGAATGCCAAGATGCCTGCTTCACCTTCTTCTCAACCTCCTAGAGCAAGGAAGCTGTACAAAGCCATAAATAATGGGGGGGACAATGGAAGAAGAATAGGGACACTTTCTAAATATTGCACTGACAAACCCAGAAAGCTGATTAGAGTAAAAGGTTTGCAGTAGCAGAGACGTCCTGAAGGATATGAAGACTGAAACACAGATGTCTGCCATTTGAAAGTGCCATACGGCCATAGCTGTCAACTGTACAGGTTTCTGCAGAATGCCCAGATGCCTGCCTCATATACTTCTCAACCTCCTAAAGCAAGGAAACTTTTCAAAGCCATACATAATGAGGGGGCAAAGGCACAAAAATAGGGATACTTTTTAAATATTACACTGACAAACATGGAAGGTTGATAGAATAAAAGGTTTGCAGTAGCATGGATTTCCTGAAGGGTAAGAAGTCTGAAATCCAAATGTCTGTTAGTATATTCTGACTTAAACCCAGAGTGGTTTGCCAATTGCTAGAAAACCACTGTCACACTTCCTAACTTTGTAAGACCAATAATTAAAAATCTATCCATATCTGTCCCTTTACAATTTCCCTTACTGTGACTGACAAGGAGTTCAGATGCATGTAAATAAAGTGGGTTAATGAATTTATATTTTTTCCATTCTAAAGTATGTTTAAGCTTAGCTGAGTGTGTGTGCCTGTTATGGCCCTCTGTTCAGCATTGCTGAAACATCCCATAGGAGATAAATAAAAATATACAGCTGAAATCCTTACGCCGAGATAGCATCATGGTTATAGTCCCAGCTTTGCATGCAGGCATTCACGGTTTTGAGTGCCAAGACAGGCACTTTATTTTTACATAGGAAAGCAGTGTTAAAATTTATTTTAATTTTAAATTATGTAGCAATTGATATTTGTCAACCAGGATAGTGTAGCTGGTCTAAAATGTAAGTGTGAGTGCATATGACATGTGAAATCACCCATGTATACACAAGTGTCCCATAGAGTATCGTCACACCCCATGGTAATGTAATGAAAGCACATAGAGGGACGTCATGTAAAGTAAATTATATACACTTACTAATATGTCAGTAATGATTGATGAAGTCATAACCTGATATATTTTTAAATGAAAAGTGAGCACTGGTTAGCAGTGCTCAGCTTTGCTAAGTCATTGTAAGCAGTGCTTAAATGTGAATGCTAAGCAGCAGTCAGCTCAGCTAAACCGATTTGCGCACTAAGCAGTGCTCCGCAATTATCCCTTTAAGCACTGATCAACCCAGCTTAGCAGGTTTGCATATTTAAGCTGTACTCAGCGTTTTCGAAATGGTCCAATGATGGCATAGGGCAGGAATATGGCTTATTTAAATCGTACAGGTGGGAATACAGCTATAACCTGTTTAGTTTGATCCCTGCAGGAGCATGTCTGGTGTTGGAGAGCTATCAGGCGCAGTGCTGGGGCATCCTGGAGTTCAGGGTCATGGTTGGACTAACACCATGATGGACTGCTACGGGGCCAGTACCAGGGCTTTTGGTACAAAGTGAAGGCCTGGGACGATCTGGCACGCGACCTCACCATTGCCACTGGAATCCCCCAAACAAGTGAGAAGGTACAGCATCATTATGCCAACCTAAAGCGTAGGAAGGGGGAGCTCTTGGCCCAATGGATCCAAGATGCTTGAGACTAGCATGCTTCAGCACTATCCCAGATAGAGCTATACCAAATTCAGGCCTGAGTATGTGATAGATATGCTGCAGAAGTGAGGGCTATAAACATCGAGGCCCATGCTGACAGACTGACTAGGATGCACCGACAGGCTGGTGAGTACAGATCTATCTTGTATATAGTGCCATAAAGTAGGAGTACATTGTTTACTGCCAGTAGGTATATTGTGTACTGTGTCTAATGAATAAAACACGTTTGTCACACTAATATGTCATTTCACTGTAATAAAAATATACAACAAACTGTTGTGTTACTCTGGTATGTTGTTGTAGAAATAAAATGTGTACAGGTTCTTCACAGCAAATAGAGCCACATGCTCCAGGGATCTAATCCTTAACACAATGAACAAAACATACGGGAGGGATAGGTTCCTGACGCAGAGACTCCCCAGACTCTGGAATAGACTGCCCATACATATAAGAATGCCTCTTTGGACCTCTTCAAAAGGAACTTTGATTGGATGGGAGATAGGAAATTCATCCCAGGGATCACTTCAGTCACCCTGCTAGACAGGGGTCCAGGGATCACTTCAGTCACCCTGCTAGACAGGGGTCCAGGGAAGTAAATATTGTGGGAAGAAATAGCCAGGGAATTGTTATGGCTAGGCTTGTATAGCCCCTAGGGCCTATAGTCTAGTAGCAACCTATGAACCTATAAATATGGCATTGACAGCATGAAATAACCGAGGCTGTTCTGAGAAACAGCTAGTATGCATTGCAGTCTTGTGTTAACCTTTGCTTTCCAGATTGTATTATTTCAAAGGAGTAATACATAGTACAATAACTATTTTCCATGCATACATTTCTGGATTACAAGGTCGGGCTGTCCAACCCAGAGAGTATTAGTCAGAAATCAGTCAAGCCAGATATAGCAGTTCCCAAGTAGCTCAGTGTGATGGAAAACAGTATTGTTGTTCATTTTGTAACACCCAGACATGATTTGAATCCAGGGAGTGGTACTGAGATGTGTGCATATATACACAATAGAAGCCCTAAATATTTGTAGAAACAGTCAAAGTGTTAACAGATATTTTCTCCACAGGTCTCACAGGTAAAGAAATGTGTGTGGTAGCTGTAGGAAGGGTATACTAATACACCTGAAAATGTGTAAAAACAGTCCATAAAGTAGATATTTTCTCCACAGCTCTTACAGGTAATGAAATGTGTATAGTAGCTGTATGAAGGGTATTCTAATACACCTGAATATTTGTAGAAACATTCAGAAGGTGTTAACAGATATTTCCTCCACAGGTCTTGCAGGTAAAGAAATGTGTAGTAGCTGTATGAAGGGTATTCTAATGCACTATGTATAATTGTTCCACTGTTCAACCCCATATGCCTGCAAATGTCAGCAGGATAGGTACATACACCATGCCGTCTTCCCGATACATGTCTCCCAAGTGTCATGCTGTTATGACTAGTGGTCACTGCTGCCAATTACCTTGGACACTGATAGGAATCCAGGTGAACTATGCTAGTAGCAGGCTCACACAAGATCATTGAATGAACTATGCTAGTAGCAGACTCACACAAGATCATTGAATGGTACCTCATCTATGTCAGGTATGTAACCCTGAGATGTACAAGCCCCCTCCAGTAAAGTAGCCACAATGTACCCAGTCTGCCCCATACCATTACAGGTTGACAGTCTAACAGGTATGTATGTGCTACAGAAGCTAGATGTAAAGTTAGGGCAGACCTGTAGAGTATTGAGTAGTACTGTTGTGAAAAATAGAGGTCAGCACAGTTATTCTCTTCCCCCATCCATCATCTGCATCAGTAATTATTATTTGTATACTACAGGTATGTTGCTCTCAAAACCTATTTTTGGGACGTATGTTCTGTTATTGTTCATATGTTTTACTGGCTGCATATTAACATACCTTATTCAGATACCATCATTGGTGGCCTGTTGCCGTCAATGCAACTTGCATGCTGTTAAAATGCATACTGTTGTTCCATTTATGCATGTTTTCTGTTTGCTATGCAACTGTTTCAGATATGTTGGTTTGTGTTAATGGGAACACCAACACATGCTGTTATAACTAATTTTGAAATGTGTTGTTCATGACTAACCAATATATCTTGGAAAACCCCATCACCATAGCACATTTGGGAAGGCAGATCCTGGCGGGACTGCCTGTCCCACCCCATCTGGCCATGGCACCAGGCCCCAGTATGTCAGTTCTGGGGTGTGGTACATAGCTTCATCCGCTCTGAGTTGGGTGGGCAGCTGCGCCGGATGGAGGGCCACCTGGCGCACCTCGAGGGGCAGGCTGCCCCTCTTGTCCAGCCCTCAGCACAGCCACCTTTGGGGCCATGAAGGTGCAGTGGAGACTGCCCATGGGTGGGGACCTCAGTCCCACTGTTTCACTTTGGGGGCTCATGGACCTCTGATTCCCAACCACCATCCCTGTCCAAGGTGTATACCGCCCCTGTCTGTTGTCTTGTCTGTTTGCAGATGTAACCTATCCTACCCAACCTACCTCCCCAAACATACCTACAGCCCTTCCCCAACATCCCACTCTCACCTAAAAAAAAGGGCATGTGTCCCATAAAAAAGATTGCCCCATACATAGCTCAACATTTTCCCCCCATATAATCAGTCTACCCACAAATTCTCCAAATGTTTGTCACCAACTCCCCTCTCTGTGGAATATGAGACTGTAAATTCCAAATTCTATACATTATTCACAGCTGTTGCTGCAGAAAAAATGTAGAGCTGTGCTCCTTTCCTACACCGGTCCTGCACATCCCTAGCTGGTATTCTTAATGTTTTACCCCCTGCTTGACCCTATTTCACCACTTTCCTATCACCCTTTTTTCTTTTCTTTAATTAAAATTAGGGCAAGTGTAAGTGGGAATAAGCAGTGCTAAGTGAAGCTAAGACGATTTAGCCATCTGTTAGCAAAACCACGGAAATCCACTTACAACTGCTTAAAATTGCCTTAATCACTTTGTCTCATCAGCCCTTGTTCTGCCCAGCAACAAAATATCAGCCCTGCCAAGTCTCAAACCCAGGATGCTGTGCACTACAATCACAGCAACATATCACTACACCATCTGAGCTGTGGGAATGTGTAATGCTTTTACAAACATATCATGCACTGTAGTCATTTAGCATAATGGAAAAATATATATCCGTAGTACTCTTGTATATATAAATACAAATGTATATATGTGTGTGTATAGATATATATATAAGTGGAGGGATAAAGGGCAAACAATAGTAACATCTTTGAAATATGGCTGTTATATGCATAAAAGTCTGCTAGAGTAGCATGACTTGCGTTAACATATAATTACAGATTCCAGGTCAGAAACGCAAATGAATGTCATTATTTACTGATGTTAGTGCTCACATCATCCCAGTGATTTGTCAGAAACCCACAACTGTTATGGCCAACAGACCAAACATATGAGCCACACATCTGGACAGTGGAGACGTATGACTGCAGTCATATAACAGAATAGAAAAACCGTGACCGTTGCCAACCATGTCCCCAGCACCTTTTGAACCACAGTAAGACCAACACACTACCCCAAGTCAGCTCTAGGAAATTACCCATGCATTTCCAAATATATCATGCACTACAGGGATGGAACTGTAGGGAAAATCTGATATTGGTGGAAAAATGTCCACCCACAACTATTTGCACCACAGTCGCAGCAACATACCAGTACTCCAAATAAACTCAGGTAGAACGACACCATATCCTGATTGCCAGTCACACACTACACTGACATATACTGGCCCATCTCACAGTCTACCGGGAATCCTGAGGTGTTACAGGACATTTTTCAGTCTGCCCCTACAAACATATACACCTGATAGACCACCAGCAACTGTAACAGCATGCCCAGTCAGATAGAAAGAAAAGGATCTATGACACTCACATCTGCTACTCTCCCTACTCAGCCCAACAAACATTTGCACACAACACTGCTCCACAATCTTGGCAGTCTGTTAACAGTGGCCAGACATTCATAACTCTCACGTGTAAAATGTAAACCACACTGAAGATGCCAATGAAGAAAAGGACCACCAGCTCGCAAAACCAATGTTTTTTATTCTCTAATGTCTCGAATATAAAGTCTTCAAGGAGTAGTACCATATCAGAAATACACCTGCCTTAAGTGCACACAGCAACTAATTGAAACACATAATTGACTAAAACAACAAAACAAATGCACATCAAATAAAAAAAAAAACTCCAATTAATTTCAGCATTTAACCCTCGAGGGGACAAGAGTATCATACTTCAGAATGTATACAGATTCTTTGTACAATAATACATTTTTAATATTAGATTCTTCATATGGGAAAGTACACACTTTTTCCAATGTAGACCCTCGTAAACCATCACTGATACCTCCATGTGCTTGTTCAAAATGCATAGCTATTGGGCTTTCTTTTTTCTTGTTGATAATATCCCTAATATGCTCTAATAATCTTACCTTGAATGGTCTTTTACTTTCTCTTATATAAAAGAGATTACAAGGACAACAGAGGGCATAAATAGTGCCCTCTGTATTACAACCAAAACATTCCTGGGGATGAAAAACATGCCTATTAATTTTTTTAAAACTTCCAACTATGTTTGCAGGCTTTGCACCTGCCACATGGTATAGTACCATATTTAGCCAAATCTCTTGGAACTTTGTTACAAAGGAACACAAACCTAGTTTTAACTAAAAAAAAATCCTTAAATTCCTACCTCTCCTATAGGACATTATAGGGTACCCACCAAAATCTAAGTCTTTCAAGGATATGATATAACCCCAATAGGACTCCAATAGCTCTACTAACACTGTGCTGAAATAACTAAATGTGGTGACAAAATATAAATCCTTATTGTTGTATTCTTTATACTTCTTATTAAAATAGTTACACTTTGTCCCCTCCTTTTGTATCCGGGGAATATATTCATTTAAAAATTTCCACCAACATTTATTTAGTATTTAAGCATTATATCCCCTATTCTTAAACATATTGTTAGTCTTATCAAGCTCTAATAAAAATCTTCTTCATTATTGCACAATCTGGATGTACATATAAATTCCCCATAGGGTTAACCCCTCCTTTTGTATTCGGGGAATATATTCATTTAAAAATTTCCACCAACATTTATTTAGTATTTAAGCATTATATCCCCTATTCTTAAACATATTATTAGTCTTATCAAGCTGTAATAAAAAAATCTTCATTATTGCACAATCTGGATATACATATAAATTCCCCATAGGGTAACACTCGAATCGTATGGGGGGATGACAACTTTGGGCCATTACCTAATGTGTACCACTCTCAAATTTGCTATGGGCAGTTGTACGGATTTTATCCTTCTTACTAATATCTACCACTACATCCAGATACGGGACACTTTTTCCTACCTTGAGCCCGTCAAATTGTTTACCAAATCTATTAACATTAATCTCCTCTGCAAAACTTTTTACCTCAAAACCCCCTTCACATATGAAAATAAGGCTGTCAATAAACCTACAATATCTCCTAACATATTTACAAAAAATTTTGATCTGTAAATGTATTCTACCTTGAATAATCCCATGCTAAGATTAGCATAGGAGGGGGCAAAAGAAGCCCCCCATAACAATTTACCACCAAATTCAAAGTAGTTATTCTTGAGACAAATGTCCAAGAGCTCAACAATGAATTCCATCGCTGGACTCTGTCCCAAAAAATATCTAACAGCTTCCAAACCAAAATTGTGACTAATGCTAGTATAAAGACTCTTTGCATCAATTGTTATCCAGTACATTTCTGCATTCCATTCAACACTCCTGATTTTTTCCAAAAATTGGCATACATCCTTTATATAAGCAGGTAAACTTTGTACTTTGGATAACAAGTAATGATGCAAGAACTGTCCTATATTGCATAAAAAAAAAATTTTTCCCGGAAACTATTGGACGACCAGGGGTGTTAATGAGAGACTTTTGAATTTTTGGAAGAAAATAAAAATGGGCCATTTTACAACCTTCTCTCCCAAATTTCTTAATATATTCCAAAGAAAAATATCCTAACCTATGGCTCTTTTCTTTTATTAATAACTCTCACCTCTACAGATTTCCACAGAATGTCCAGGGTGTCGGACCATATTTATGGCCTTTGCCGCATACCACTTCCAGGAGTCTGCTAAGTCACTGGGATGATAACTGGAGTGCAGTCACTAAATGATATACCATATCTGTGAACCTCTTCCTACAAGACATCTGGACAAAGCATGACGTACTTGTGGGACAGGGGGCCGGAAAGAGGGACATATCTCACATAATGGTGTTACAAACAGAAATAGTTGCTGGTGTTACAGGGTTTGTTGCAACATAACATCCCTGAAGGATATGATATCTGAAACGATGGATGTCAACGTTTACTGACTACAGTCCTCGTATTATCTTATGGATTTCAGAAAAACAGAAGTCTGAGGAACAGACCACACATAGGCCAACCTCTCGGTAGTCTGTGGACATCAGGACAGTTGAGAGGTATGTCAGAGACATATCACTGTCACATGTCAAGTCACTCAGAAAATGCATGTCCAGACAAACCCTGTTCATCTAGCAATCCTCTGTAAGTAAGTATTGCTGTTATACACATAATCTTTATCCACTTCTGTAGCTTTGTCCCCCATGTTGTTGGGCTGTCTCCACATATCCTGTCCTGAGAGGTATTCCCACCTACTGTCTGTGAAACTTTAGCCCCCCCACACCTCCATAACGTCCTCCACACAGGCAAGGAAAAGGGGCAAGGCCCACATGAAGGACTTAATTATAGTACTGTGTTGCTATGGCATTGGCTAATGGAAAGACAACACAGCTGCACTGGATGCAAATAGTAAATGGGAGACACCAATTGGTGGACAGGCCATCACCTGCTCATGACCATTACCGAGAAAAGGCAAGCTGCTGCCTGTGCAACACAAGTCTGAACCCATCTACATAAAGACAGAGTTTGACGACACAAACCTAACCATTTGCATTGTTGTGAGGAAACTCTTCAGCACCATAACAAGTATTATGTCAATCATGTAAGCTTGTAATGGAATGCAGTAGGGGGGGGGGGTGCAATAATGTCAAATAGGACAAGACCTGCTGGACTCACATGCTGCTGTCCGACACCTGTGGCCATTCCCACTTGCTCTGTCTGTATTGACATGGATCACATCTCTGGTTCCAGAGTCACCCCAGCAAAGGTCAGCTCACGTATGACTACTACTGGAGTGTCTGTTGTCCAATATTGAGTGTGACACTGCTAAGCCAGCTACAATGCAATTATTCATATGTCACCTGTGAATGCTACTCTGATACATATGCTTGTCTTACAAATGTAAGAGACTTATATATAGGGTATGTGCTTAGTACACAACAGGTGCAGAAGGGTGTGTTGAACTGTATGTGTTATACTGAGCCCATACCTGACAACTGTCCAGAGTTTTGCAGACTGAACACATGTTTACTTCATATTTGTAGTCAGTGCCTCATACAGTGATGAATTGTCTGGCACATCATTGGCAACCCTTTATAAAGGCTGAGGTCATAACATAATAGTATACATTTGTTTGTCAGATGTCTTATCCTGCAGAGTAGACCTGTGAATGTGACACTGTCTTTGCTGGCAACTAAGTGTGTTTCAGCTAGATTCATAAAGTGACACTATTTTCTGGCCTTTGTCCATCAGTGATGTGTGCCTTTGTGCAGAAGTCTCGCTCTAACAGGAGCTAGGTGTCCTACAAGGAAACCCCTGTCAATGCAAGCGTACCTTGTCTTGTAGGATGCCGGCATTGGTGCAGTCACTGCCGCCTGCTTTGTAGCTGTGGAGAGCACACTAACCTTGCCAGGTTACTCATCCCATCATACATTTAGACCCTAAATGGAGGCCTGCAAAGCCACAGGAGGTAAGAGTGTTGAGCATTATCTTACACATACCTCAAGGCTGACCAAACAGTATGACACATGGGAGACATCTCGAGTGCAGTTAGTTGGCAAAACCTACTCAAATCATAGCTAGCTACAGGCCTCCAACCATGACTATGGACACCCACCACACCTATTGGGACCTGATGGAATCTGTCAGAATTCAGTCATCTACCCTGCTCCTGGGTGACTTCAACTACCCAACCATAGTGTGCATGACCTATGCCATCTGATCATGAATGCACAGAGATTCCTCGGCTTTGTCAGTGGCAATGCAGTGGATCAGCCGGTCAGCACTCCTACGACAGGTGGAAATATCCTGTACTTGGTCCTACAGTGTCATCCTCCTTGGTAATATCTGACCACATAGCCATCACTGTTCAGTTCACCATCTCCCCTGCCCACCCCCCTTTACAGTGTCAAACAAAATTAACTTTACACAAATTACTATAAATATCCTCAGAGCAGATAGAAGTAGCTTTACAGCCAACATCCCATCAGTTGGAACTAGCAGTAGTGTCCAGGCCCACACCACAATACTATGTGGGCACCTACATAGCTGTATGGACTCCGCAATATCTGACAGGACAACATCATCTCCCTCAAGGTAGGGTAAACATCTGTGGTGGACATCAGCAATACACAAATACCATAATAGGTGGAAATAATTGCTCGACAGGGCCAAGAAGGAACAGGTGCCTTATTGGAAGCAATATCACCTTGGTCTGCACAAGCAGATAAGGTCACAGGTGAATTACCCTAAGGCTACCTTTGAGTGTAAATTAGACACCTCCACCAAGGCCAATCACTAGGCAATCCACACGTGTCTGCAATTCCAGAGGCAACACACAAATCTGCTCCGTAGTGGTGGTCAGTAACACCACATATGGCATTGATATAGGCAACCGGCTGCAGACAGGTGTAAATATCACCCCCCTGTCCTCCCATTGGTACACATGTGCATATGCAGCACCTGCCCCCCTCCCCGTCATCATCAGGAAGCAGGTCAATGATGTCCTCTCAAAGGCAACACACAAGTCTCCATAGGCCTAATACCATCCCTGGCTGCATCCTACATGAACACAGGCATGGGCTCTCAGTTCCATTCCGCACTGTAGTCAACCACATCTTGAGCACCAGTGTCATCCCATCTGCATAGAGGACAGCCACTGTCATCCCTATACACAAAGACAGAGCAATCCACTGACCCAGCCAATCATATGCACATCAGCCTAACTAGCCGTCTCTGCAAGGGCATGGAAGGCATTATTAAGGACATTATGAACAGGGACACCGGCAACATCGAAAAGCCTGTGCCCACACAGCATGGTATTGTCAAAGGGAGATCAGGCTTGTTAAACCTGGACGACCTGTTTGAAGTGGTCAACAAACACAAGGATGAGGGGAAGATGGTGAACAATGCCTACCTTCACCTAGCCCAATTGTCTCACAATAATCCCCAGGTGGCCAGGATACATACGCCTACACAGCTAGGCACCAGCCTGTATGCTGCCAGATGGGTAGCTAACTGGCCCAGTGATAGTACCCACTCAGTCAAACTACCGGAACCCACCTCTGTTAGTAGAGTCTTCCAAACCAGTGTACTCCAAGGACCGGTCTGGGGCCTCTACTGTTTGAGATATACATATCTGAGGTGCAGGGCAAAAGCAGTGGTCTCTGGCTGACCAGGTGTGCAGATGCTTGCAAGCTGGCCACTGTCTTACATTCCCCTACTGATGTGAGCATTCCCCAAGAGGCCCTCACCCAATTAATGACTGGTGCAAGAAGCATTACTGCAAACTGAATGCCAGGAGAGGCATCATTCTCCCTGCTGTGGCAAATGTCATCCACACAAAGGATGACAGTAATAATGTACTGAGGATGCAATCAGGTGTAACGCGACTTGTGCACCAAGGTTGGTAGCAACCTGACAGTTTCCCACCATGTGGGCAGCATTGTACGGAAGGCTGTCTACATGGCCCACCTCACAAATATGGGTATGTCATCCAGGAACCAGGAGGCCACAACATCCCTGTACTCCACCCTTATCAGATGCATTACGAAGTACAGTGACTCCTTTGGCACATACCTTGCCAAGCAAATGCAGCAGTTGCAGAGACCACAGAGTTTCCTGACTAGGCAATTCCAGGGTCTGCAGCACCTATTCTATACAGGTAGGCTGAAAGCCCAGTCCCTGTACTCAGTCTCATACAGACTGAGCATAGGTGACCTGTGTCTGGCATACAAGACCATGTACAAACCAGCCCTGATGGCATTTCTGCATATCTGTAAAACAAATTGCACTCGCGCATCACGCACAAGGGTCCTCATCTGGTCTGTGACATGAATAGCACTTGTTGGCGGGATAGTGTAGTGTCCCACACAATACACTGTTTGTAAAATACACTCTCTCCCCATGTCAGCTGAATATGTGTATAGCCCTCTGGAAGAGGAAGCTGGATGACTGCATAGGAAATGACACCCCTGGGATCCTGCTTGTGTCCCATTTGGACAGGAGAAACAGGTGCTTGCTTGGAAGGGGCATGGCTGAAAGTCTGGGCCAGGCTTATCAGGGCATCCGGGCCAATAACCTGGTATCATCTTATGAGGCTATGCACCTAGTACTTTACATGTGTCTTGAATGTATTGCAGACTGTCCTGCAATGTTGTCTGAAATGAATCCCTGCGAGTCTGAACTGTGTATGTACTGCAATGATAGTGTAAAGTCTTGTCTCCTCATAAGTTGTCATCACATATCATTACACCTTGTCATTGTGTGTGGTCTGTATAGCAGTAGGTCAGCACTTACAGTACGTGCCTATACACTTGGTGACACTGTATAGCTCACTCCAATAGCCTTGGTCACAATTACCAATCTGCTGCTAAGCCCATCTCACAGGTGGATTTGTCGCCTTTTGTTGTGGGCCTGACAGTAGCAGTGAAAGAGGTGGATTGCGGCAGGCAGAACTATCGTAAAATCTGCCCTGAGGGGCCCATAAGTGTCACAGCTATGCCAGACTTTACCAGGAGTGTATGTGTGTGTGTATCTCAGCAAACATAATACTGCAGGGTATTACTTTACATATGTTGTGTTCCCCTCACAGGTGAACACAGGGTTGGTGTCCCTCCCCCTCACAACCTGATGTCAGTGTCATAATGGACTCCCATGATGATGGTGGTCATAGTGAGGCATAGGTGGGGTCGTCGGTGCCTGTATCCTTGCCATTGTTGGCATCCCACTTTCACCCACCATGTCCCCACACACAGTCAGTATGCCCACACATGCCCAGTCCCCAGCAGCCATGGATAATGGACAGGTTAAAGGTGGTGGCATGGAAAGGCTAGTGTGAGTATGACGAGTGGGAGTATAGACAACAGCCTAAGGCAGAGAGCAGGTGAGATCACACACAGGCAGATGGACAAGGTTGCTCACCAGAGGACTGCTGCCCATCAAACCCCTGTCACAAGTGCCATGGCAGGTGTCACTAGACGCATGTTACGGTCCGTCATGGAGGCACAAGCGTGCACTGACTGCAACACCAGACAGATGCTCAGGGTCCTGCATGCAGCGCTTTCTGCCATGCGTGACGACCTCCACGGCAGTTGTGATACCATATGTTTTCTTGTCAATGTTGTGGATAGACAGTGGGGTGAGACATTGTCGCTGCTCGACTGTGCAATGTCAATGCTTGAGCATGTGATTGGAGTAGGGTATTGGCCAGGTGGATGTAGGTCAGTGACATGATCAGCTGTGAGCCCATATGGCCATGCATATTTACTGTCCCTTAGAGGCAGTACCAAAAACACTACTGAAGGGAGGATGCTGTCCACACCACACCGTAGCAGGCCATAGGCACATTGTCCTGGTCAGTCCCATCAGGGACGTGGGTCCATCAGACAGCACTCACCATCAGGGAGTACTACTTGATCTGTCCTTGGGCTGGCGATGCCAGTGATAGTCCTGGCAGAACCAGTTATTGTATCCCTGCCAGGAGATGGTGAACCGTGCATCCTGACATTTACGGTCCACAGCTGTCGAACATAGCCCTGTGTCGGGCATCCACATTGCTTGCAGGTGTGCAGATGAACACTCGCACATCCCTATCCCAGGCCAGTCACCACCAGATACACACAGCTCCTCTGCACGGCCCAGTTGAACATTACCACTCCAGACACACATACACACGTCAGCCATATGGCCCAGATTAGGCCTCTGGCAGTCACCACACCCTGTGCATGGGATGATACATGTGCCACAACTCTGTTATTCATACCATCAATGCACAGATGCGCTCATATGGGTCTGATGCACAGGGTAACTATGGTGCAGTGTAGCAGTGTCATGCTGTGTAAGGTGCTGTCTGCTGGCAGTAGTTATGGGTACACATCGAGGTGTATGTACCTTGTTAGCCATGATGCACCATTGCTGTTAGTACTGCTGACTGTAGTGTCACATACTGTATTCTGGTTGTGTTCCAGGTGTCTGTATGTATGCAGGCTGTGGGCCTGCTCACAGTAGAAATGATGAATAAGGTGGAGTGGAAACAGTCACCTTTCCATAGCCAAGGTACAGCTGTACATGTTTACCAGGTATGTTTACATGTAACAGTGTGTGAGGGGCAATTGTGGCAGACAGTGTGACCTTGCATACATACCCTTGACACAGCCACCTTGCCTCCATACATGTCACCTGGGTGTTCCATAGGACTGCAGGCTCACACATACAGAGGAGGTTACTTGTGTACTGGCACTACGTCCCTCACCAGCTTAGCCATTACATTCACTGCAGCAGTTTCAACTATCAGCACCTGTTGCCCCTGCCATTTCTGTCACATCCACTCAACCATTCTGCAGTTGATTAGGGTTTGTCTGGTACTGTGTATGACAGGTTTGGGGTATGTATTCCTGCCACAGGTCACCCTGTGTTAGTCTAAACTGACAATCACCAGCATGTGTGTCTGCTATCTCGTATGCATGTCTGGCCTCTCGTGCTGGTAGTGCACACAGTCATAGTCCTTTACATGGTGCAGCTGACGAAGGGCTGAGCACAGCCCCTACCTGCACAGTCTTACGAGTGATAGCGCTAGATACATAGCACAGCGGTACTGTAGTATAGCAGTGTCTGCCACTACTGTTGAAGTGGGTAACACTGCAGGGACTGTTAGGATTGGCAATGGTGGGTTCAGAGGCCCTTAACATATTACAGCCATCACACACACACACACACACACACACACACACCCCGCTGCATGGGGACACGCATTGAGGCACATATGCACATAGAAGTGACACTTATCGGAGTAGATGACCTACCCATCTATTAATGTACAAAACACAGTGATACAACTATTGGTATTAGAAACTGTGCTTATACGGTGGATGACATCTTTATGGGCTGACAGTAGATTGGCAGTGGGGGAGTTCACAGGGTGGAAGAGGTGCACAGAATAGTATAGCCATCACATACATACACTGAAGACAGCCACAGGGACTGTGCATACAGAAACACACACACACAGTTGCCAATAGACATATTAGTAATTCTATATATCCACTTGTATGTACTATAGTGCTGCGTACACATGCCATGCTGTACATACATTATATGCCTGGGCCATAACACTCAACCTCTTACAACAGGTAGTCTTGCAAATGCCTTCATGGATGGTGGGATAACCCACCAGACATAGCTATTGGTCTCATCTACTGCTTCTACCTACCTGCACAAGTGATAGTGTGACAGACTTTGTTTCAGCATGATGTGTCAGGTACGATGTCTGATGCTGGCACGTGTGTCAGTATGGTAACTGTGACATGTTTGGCAATGATATCACAGGAATGCTCATTGTCAGGGGACACAGACCACATATAGATTGCAAACGTGGATATCCCATGTACATCTGTACAGATGACTGGTATGGGTTGTATAGTGTTACATGGTGCATGTGAGGCAGATGGCATTAACAGGGTCTGGGTAGGCGGTCAACAGGCACACACAACAGCCACGAGGGATAAACTTCACACACTACTGCAGTTGTCAGTATTGAGATTAGACCCCTTACCTATCTATTTCCACTATAGTATTACGCAGTTATTGCACCCATCACAGAGCTTAGAGGGCTGACAAGTGTATGCAGGTACATCTAGGATGAATGTCATCAACAGGCCTTGTAAAGTAGGGCAATGGGACGTGTACCGGGTGGTGTACACCACAAAACTGTATAACCCACACCCCCAGAGGATATGAGTCTCACCCAAACACAGATGCACACACACTGATGTGAGTCTCTCTCTCTCACACACAGTTTCACAGTTGCCAGTATTGAGATTAGAGCCCCTACCTATCTAGTTATGTATACTACAGTGTTAACACAGTTATCACATGCGCACGAGGATTATAGGATTTAACAATGTCACAAGGTATGTCTAAAGTGATTACATCAAGAGCCCTTTTAAAGTATGTCAGTGGGAAATTTACTGGGTGGGAAGGGCATCAAAATACATTACACTACAAACATACACAGTTACAAAACACCTACACACACACACACACACACACACACACACACACACACACACACACACACACTTGCCACAACTGAGTGTAGAACCCCTGCCTATCTAGTTATCTGTACTATACTTTATTACACGTGCCTTGGAGCTTATACAGATGAGTGCTGTCCAAAGATACTTCAGGCAATGACATCATCAGTACTGCTAAAGTAGGGTACTGGGAAGTGTTGTGGGTGAAAAAGTCCTCAAAATACTTCATCCTACAAACATACACTCTTACAAACTCTTGCACATGCACTTATACACACACACATTTACCAGACCTGAGAGTAGAACCCCTGCCATCTAGTTATTTCTACTGTAGTGTTAACGCAGTTATCGCACATGCTACAGAGCTTATAGGGTTGACAAGTGCCTAAAGGTGCTTCTAAGGTGAATGACGTCAGCAGGACTGCTAAAGTTGGGCACTGGGATGTGTACTGGGTGGGAAAGTCCTCAAAATACTTCAGCCTACAAACATGCACACAGACACATACTCCCTCACTCTCACACACACACTTAACCGGATTGAGATTAGAACTATTACCTACCTAGTTATTTGTACTGTAGTGTTAAGCAGTTGTCCCATACGCTGCAGAGCTTATAGGGCTGATAGGTTTCCAATGGTACTTCTAAGGTGAATGACGGTAGCTGATCTTGTGAAGTAGGGCAATGGGAAGTGTACGGAGTGGGAGCAGTCTCCTAATACTTAGACATAGAAACACACACACACACGCAGGTGATGTGATGATATAACCCCCACCTCAGTACTATTACATAATGGGGCTCACCTTTTATGCTAGCACATGCAACTGGTTACAACCGGTATGCCACTGTCTGCAGCAGGACATCACTCTATGCCATTCAGGGTATCCATGTGTGTGTTACTCACTCTTTGTGTCCCCCTGTCTCGTGCATGACTCACTCTGTATGTGTCCCCCTGTGTCTCACTTCCCACATCTATGTGTGTGTGAGTATGCTGTATATATTGTTATCCGTTGCCCCTGTATTTGTCTGTGTAGCACACACAACAGATGCAGATATATCACATATGGGCCACCTACACCTAGCTGAGGGTACTCCTGTCTGATGGGTGTGTGTAGGGACAGTTAATGTGTGCATAGCTGTCTATGCAGACACATATCTACACAATGTAGTCATATAGTCTGATGTGGGTTCCAACATGGCCTATGATTCTCAAAATGTAGGAGCATGCCCAGTGTGACCTTCTATAGTGAAAGTGGCACTCCATTCCAGAGATAGGTGTACTCTGGTCCGGGGTTTTGTGTGCTACAGCCATACCTCTCAGAAGTAAACAGGACTTTCCTAGGGGTACTGGGTTTGTTTAGCAGACATTTTCTGACATATCTGTAGTCTGCCACTGCAATGTATTGTGTCATTGCCTAGTGACAGAGATCCTCAAATCATCACAGGGCTTTACCAGAGGAATACAAGATGTATGATGCACAGACCAATATTATGAGCTGGGTATATACATTCTTGCCCAGCAAGGCCAGTTGGGAGGTGTCGCTACAGCCGGTTGACTGATGAAGCTGTGTAAACCATCCAGCAACTTGGTGATGTACTGGCTGGGGATCTTCTGCTTGTGTGGTATCTTTCGTACCTGAGATGTCATATCCTGGTGTGGCCATACCTCTCAACTGTAATTTTTTTTTGGCAGATTGTCCAGGTGTTTGGATAGAGGTTTCGTCCAGTCTACATACACTTGTGTTTTTTGGCAAGTTAGTTGCATATAATTGAAGACGGACGGTACAAAATGATGACAGATATTACTGTTTCAGACTACATAACTTTCAGACAATTCCTGCTAATGCAAAACCCCTTATCCTACCAACTTTCTCAGTATGTAAGGGCAATATTTGCAACACATGCCTATCATTGTGCCTTTGTCCCACTTTTATTTATGACCTTATCTGTCAGAGGTTGGGAGGTATGGGTGTGGGTACAGAGTGCATTCTACTGTGCAGATATGTCCATTATATGTGTAGTATATTCCACATAGCACTGTGACTTCCAGATATGTCAGTGGCAGAGCAGTACAGAGAGTAATGTGGTGAGTCACTGACAGTTGTGTATAGATTGGTGGTTTGCTATGACGTCAATAGGGTATTGGCCCTGAAGCCCTTATAACCCGCACAGATGAGAGTGTAGCCCATGTTAAGACATGTCAGCACACAGAGCCCCTGTCCAGCAGGGACTTGGGTGGGATCACAGGACTGTCTTCTGTGTTTGCCTTGCACTTATAGAGGGAGCACATCACTAGAGGTATGGAGGCACTTGGCTTGCTGTTGACAGGGAGTGACTTCAACAGATGGGGGAGTGTGTGGCACACTGTCACACCAACAAGCCATACTGATATCACAGCCCAGGTTGATGCTGGGCCTACAGGTTGAGGGAGTGGGCCTTGAGTTCCAGATGTGCTACAGTCCCATCAAGGCAGGGTCTGGATTGCTTTGCATGCCAGGCAGGGGTCACCTTAGCAGAGTCTGTATGGAACAGGGTAGAGGGACAGTGCTGTTAGCCTATCTGTGTAGGGTAGGTGTTTGGGGATTGGGGTAAGGCTTCAGTGTTTGCAAGACCCTTGTGTGTGGAGTCTAGATGGTCTGTGGTGTGTAGGTTTTTGGGGTTCTGATGTGATTTTGCCTCTGAGGTGTCCATTGTTTGTTTTTTTTTTTTACATGGGTGTGTGTTGTGTATTTGCAGGTGATGTTTATTGACACCTTACACTGCATGGCACCTATGTTACTGCACAATCTATTCTAATGTGCAGATTCTCCATTTATCTGGCCAGTGGTTCCCTTTCCCCTTATGTGTGTCTCTTTGCCCTTGTATTTGTAATTCTGATGTGGGCAGGGTACATGCCATCCATCATTGCACCACTCCATTTGCTGTGGTCTTAGATGGTTTGTGTTGCTATATGTTATATGAGGCTACATGTGGGCCTAGCCTTCTTACCATCACAGACTGACATCTGCACAGGCCAAAATATGACAGTCAAAGGCCCACACATGGGAACAGGGTGTTAATCGTGTTCTGCCAAACCTAGGAGACCAGTTTGGTAATTGCTTGCTTGCTCTTATGGGTTTGATGTCTGCTTCACCACTGACTGCCATTGCTGTTTTGACATGACCCTTTCTTGTTTGGCAAATAGTTGGCAGGCAAATGCAATGTTAGGACAAGCAGAACAGATATACAAGGTATACTTGTGCTCCTTCTGTGACCACCTGTGTCATTCCAGGGATATGGCCGTTGGCCACTGACATAGAAAGGTGGTAGCCTTTTATACACTGTCAATAAACTGGCCTTCAGGTACCTCAACTTCTGAGAACCAGATATCTGGACAATGCCACAAGTGACTCGGGGACAGACACCTAAATGTAGGGACCATTTTTAGGTATTGGCCTTACAAACCTAGAAAGGTGATTCAATAACAGGTTTTGCATTAGCATGCATGTTTCTATGGGTATGCAGTCTGACACTACAATCTGTCATTTTCTGACCGTAGTATTGCATGATTTGCCAATGAATTGCCTTTCATGTTATTCAGACCACAATTATGATGCAAACCTCTAGATAATCTGCATTAGTTCTGTGCAGTTGAGAGGTATGGTAGGCACTGTGTAGGTTACTCCAAGTTCCGTACTGTCCATATGTGTGGCCCCCTGTCCATGACCTGTACAGTTTTCCTGCATTAACAGATATTGACATCTGGACAGTGTGTACATCTCCTACCATAGGTGTAGCTGACATGCATAAAAGTTGGGACTGCAGTTCTCTGCACATGGCCTGTAAAAGACAGCACTCTATCTAGGCCACTACAACACTACAGCCAGGAGTAAGTGGTGGCCAAATCCTGACAGTATTAACGACACATACACATAGCTCAATAACCCCTGCATATTGTGGACATGCAACAAGCTATGTGTGTTGGGACAGCCCTGTCAGTGTGTGCTCTGCTACTATTTCCCTGCAAACATACATGTTACTGCATTTCTGTGGGAATATGGGAGGGGGGGGCACACCTGTCAACTGTACATATTTGCACAGACTGTGCTGATATTTGCTTTACATTTTGGTTCCATTTAGCATACTATTATGCCATGTCTTGGGGACTACAGGCATATCACTAAAGACAACAGGTCGGATTGTAATGACATACATTTGAGTTTCAGACGTCTTACCCTTCAGAGCCTAACTGCAAGACCTGCTGTGCTATCTCTGTGTAAGTCTGTAGGGGGTATTTCAACATTGTCACCATTTTTGGGCCTTTGACAGACATTTCTTCGTGGTTCTCTACAACTGACGTGCTGGGTGAGGCTGAGGGGTGAGTATGGGACCCCACACTGACATCCATGCCTGTGACCGCCCAGTTAGTTGACCACCCACATATACTGCAGTGAGATTAGTTACCTTTGGTACTACTGCATAGTGTGGGGAGGCCAGTATTGGGCAGACATTTCCTGGTGTCCCACTTAGCTGTCAGTTGTCTGTTGCTATCCCAGTAGACCACCCCATTCCCTTGCATGCAGCAATATCATAGATATGCTATCAGAACACACTAATGCATTCATTTATTGTTTAGCCTGACTTACCTTGTGCCTGCGGCAGTTGTGTGGATGGTACTTGAGAGCTGCATATGTCGGATGCATGCAGTACTCTGCTTATACATGGTAAGTTACAGGTAGTGTGATGTGTGTGTCATCCATTTTTACTGCATGTGCGAGTCAGAGAGAGGTGTCAGTCCCTGGGTGCCTACAGTGCCAGCATGTATGCTATGTGTTGTGTCTTTGCCAAGGCCAGGCCATATTGGGCACACCTCCGTCTGCCTACAGGAGCTGGCTCAGGGGGTTCCTCTGTGCCTGTGTGGACCTTGGTAATGGTGGGGGGGGGGCTGTGTGGCCCTTCCCCATCCTGTTCCTGCTGCAGCTGTTTCTGCAGGATCATATTGTGTAGCATGGCACATACTATGAACATGTGTGCACATGTGGCTGGAGAGTACTGTAAAGCTCCACCAGATATGTCAAGGCAGCGGAACTGTGACTTGAGCATCCCGAACACACACTCTATAATGATGCTGGTTTGTGTGTGTGCCTCATTATGGCGTTCTTGAGTGTGTGTGTGCATTTCTGATGGGTGTCATCATTCACGGCTCCAGTGCATAGCCAGCATCCCTCACCAGATGGCCATATGGGATGTCCCCCCTGGCAAATTCCTGACACAGCTGTGAGGAATGCCAGATATGGGAATCGTGATGGGTTCCAGGGCTGCCAGGACACACATTCATGATAACCCTGGGCATTGCTTATGACCTGGCAGTTGATGGAGTGGAAGCCCTTGCGGTCCATGTAGACCCTACCCTGCTCAACGGGTGGTGCTTTGATATGGATGTGCATGCAGTTTTTGCAACCCAGTACCTCCGGGTAGTCTGCTACACAGTGGAAGATGTGCATATTGCTGGTCCACTCCTCACGGGTGCTGAGGAAGTAAATGTGCTCACCGGCATGTGGTAGCATGCCATCCAGGAACTGGTGGAGTACCCTGAATGCAGATGCCTGTGAGACCCCCATGATGTCCCCAGAAGGTTTTTGGAAAGTACCTTTAGCTAGTATTGTAAAGGCTACACATACCTTGGTATCCACTGGGATTGGTTCCCCTCTGTTGGCTTTGGGTCTGATGTGAGGTCGGCACAGTTCGCAGAGTTGCTGAAGTATGTCCCTGTCCACACTGTAGTGCTCTATCTCCAGATAATGTATCCCCTGGTAGGTTACCCTGGGTTTGAACACTCATCTCTTCCTCTTCAGTCTGGGGCAGTTGCCAGCATTATTCTCCTCACCACCATCAGCCACCAGCACATACTGATGTATCAAAGTGACAGCAGCCTTTAACATTTTGTCAGTTAAAATTGTCTCGAGTCTGTACACCAATGGTGCACAGTCGGCGTGAAAAACCAGACTAAAAGGTGTTTGCATGGTTTATGCTGTTGTGCTGCAGATGCTGCCTGTATGATTGGCTGACTGTAATACATTCCACCTGCTTGCTATTTTATTTGTACTTGATTGCTTTTATTCAGCTATTTCCCTTTTTTTCCCCTTCCCAGTTCCACCCCTTTTAAGCCCCGAGGCACGCCGCACAAACCCACTGCCCAAATGTAAACAGTCCTGTGATTTCCGGGTTGTTTTTTTTTTTTTGAGACCCGGTGCGTGCCACGGAAACCTGTTTAGCTAAATAAACACTTTGGAGTAGAAATGTCCCTCCCCTGGGCAAGAACACGGTCTTCCTTTCATGGAATAAGTCAATACAGTCTCAGACACACTCCCTTGCTTAGCTGTGCTTAGCTAAGCTCAAATGGGAGCTATGGAGCTCCAGTGTGCTTACACCAAGCATGACCCACACCCTTTTCATGACAGCTGCTCTTCCTGCTTACACTGCTGAATTATAGTTCCTTCCCGGTTACGTGCAGCCAAAGAATGATCTCCCATTTAATGATTCAGGAAAATTTGCCCATTTGTATACTCCACTGGCTTAGTACCTGGTTACACCTCTACACCACAGCCTTCCACCTTAGCAACCACTGTTACCTGTTATTGTTTTGATTCGGCATACCATAGACTATAATGGCAAAATGCAGGTTTCAATTAAAATTGTCTTTACGCTTATTTTTTCCATTTTCGGCACAATCCCGTTTGCTCGCCACTGACCTATCCTTAAATGGCCGAAATTGGCCAAAAAAAACTTTTATTTCGTTAATTTTGCATCTCTTTTCCATGCCAGTTGCCATGTTTTTGTCCATTGGCATGCATAATGATTATAATACATGCTTCACTTTGAGCTGTCATGCCTCAGTTTTGATTTTTGCAGAAATGTATTCAGCTAGTAGCCGAATACATTTCTGCAGTGGACACTATTCTGCCACGGATACCTGCCTGCTTACTGAATCACTAATTTACCTCATTTGCATGGTTTTCACCAACAAATAAGGTAATTAGCATTGAGTGGTGTCCATTCCAGAATAGTGCAGCCAGACTCGTGCACGCTCCCAGCCTGGTTTACTGAATCGCACAGGTTCTGAACTCCATGTTCGGGCTGTGCCTGTATTCGGACACGGGATTTTTGTTTACTTAATCCCGGGGTTTGTCTAACACACCACAAAGATTTTATGTATTTTATTTATTTATTTTAAATATGTCAACCAGGGTAGGACACCGGACCAAAATGAACTTTTTCAGACTGTGTAAAACTCTATAAAGTAAAACCATTTTTATAATGCTAACATACAGAAAATATAATACAAAGACTCAGAAAATTTAGAATGCACATATTTGACTTACAAACATGGGTTGTCATACAATGAGGCAGAGACCTAATTCAGTGAGATGCAAAGTAGGCCCATAATTCCACCTGGAATTCACCTCCCAATAAATATTCTAATAAGTGGTAGTTGTGGTTAGTGATGGTGGGCCAAGTAAGGGATGTAAGAAGGATAGCCAAAGCTAAACAGTTTAATATTTCTTTGCATCACAAGTTGTTGGGGAGGGTTCCTGTTCAGACCTCATTGCCACATGCAAGAGCAAACAACTTCCCAGTTACTGCTTTCATTTTTTCAAAGTATCTGGGCTGGAAAACAGATATATTCTTTTTACAATGAACCAGCAACCTCTTCTATACATTATGTGAACTTTTTCTAATGCAGGAAGTCATATTGCACTCTCAGGACACATTCTCACTTTATTAGCTAGGGTAACTGTAGTTTAGATTCCACTTGCAGATGTAATCTGTTTTTTATCTGCTTCTTCCTTATTTAAATTAGTTATGTCACAGCAACAGATGTTTTAACTTCATCAAAATCTAAAAACAAAAATCAGTTTCCTTGATCATATGATCTGTTACAAATTTGCAGTGACTTCATGAATGTAACCATAGCAGAGCCAACAGAAATAGCTAAAACAGTAGCCTGGAGATTTGGAACAAACTTCAGGTCACAAAGGAGGTCCTCCCCCTGCTTCCTATAAGGTCAGAAACACTAGTTCCATGCAAACAGATGAGACACCAGGAAGAATAATTTGTGCAGTCAGAAATAAGCTAGTATACCCCTTGCACACATTCTTAATTGAGTGTTAAAACTGGCTACAGTTTTGTTATCTGGAAGCAGGTTACTGTGGTCCCATTCCACAGACCCAGTAATTATGCAAGGGTCAATATTAAATCACCAAACGTTTAAAAAAGCGAATAGTGATTAATCGGCCCTATGTAAGCGAAAGCTTACAATGTTGGAAGTGTCAGAACAGCGATTTTTTTTCCACGGGGAAAAAAAAATCACTGTTCCAAAAAAAAAAATAATTTCAAGCACTACATTAAATGGGGGGGCTTTGCCCCCCACACCCCCTGATGTGGGGGGCTGCACCCCCCACTTAAATATACCAACTCCGAGACCGCACTACAGTGCTGAAAATGGCAAAGTGCGAAGTAGCCAAGCAAATTCCTTCCCAGGGAAAGAATTTGCATAACAGCCGCTTCGATATTTTGCGTTTTTCAGCCTTTTAAGTTCAACCAAGACGCAATCGAAAGAATGCGTCTTTGGTCTTTTAATATAGACTCTCATACAAGATGATGGACAGACTCGTCGTATAATGTATTCAAGCAGAAACAGCAAACCTCCTTCTTTGACCTAACTCTGTATAGTTTTGTGAAAGGTACATCTTGTATGCTTGAACTCCTGCATTTTTTGAGTGCAATCACTGCTCTAAATGAAGCTTTTGACACTACTCCATGGCAGACACGTGCATAAACGCAGGGATCTGAAGGTAAATGAAGCCATAATAACCTGAGTCTGTAATTAGACACAGTCATATACACCAAGTAAGAAAGGGAGGACTTAAATTTTCACCAGACAAGGTCACTAGTGAAGTCCATCAAGACTCTGTTTTGCAGCCAGTCCCTTTTGGCATCTCAGACATTAGATCAGTCTCCAGTGCCTGGCTCACCAAATAAGCAGATCACTGAAAACTTGGGAACATTGTCATTAACCTTGCTTACACCACCTCATATCAAATGGAAATGAACCCGAGACATAAATGGTGCAGTAGAAATTACTTTGTCTTCAGTGCCAAACAATGCAGCATTCTGGTTTGGTAAACATTTCCCACAACTTTTTACAGTATGGATGGGCTGATGGGCAACATCTAAATGTTACAAAATGGTCAAAGACCTTTGAGTCCTTGTAGATGATTATCATTCCTTTTATGCCCATATAGCCACTACTGTCTTTAAAGCATATGGAGTTGTTCATGTAATCCTTCATAAAGTTAACAGCCACTACTGTCTTTAAAGCATATGGAGTTGTTCATGTAATCCTTCATAAAGTTAACAGCCATGCCAGAGAGGTAATTGTCACCTGCATACAGTTCTTATCAGACCATTTATTGAATACTGCACCCTGCTCTGTGACCTATTCCTATGCTACCTGGTTTAATGATGATTACTTTTAAAAAGAATCGAACCGGTTTAATGTTTTTACAGCAGATCTCTTTTTTTATCTACCTTTTTACATTCTGAGATGAGACCTATGTCTGAGATGTAAGCTATTAAAGGACCCCTTACCATATGAAACCTTTTGCTTAGAATAGCTCTGTCGTGACATAAACCCAAGAGGACACCTGGCCTCAATAAAAGTAATATTAACCTTACAGTGAAGCATGACAGTTTTCTATCTCAAATACCCCCACATTTATAGAATAAACTCCCCCACTCTCGGTTAAAATTAGTAGATTAATACATACATTCAAGGAGGAAATGGTTGCCATTATGCGAACTTGTAAGTCCCAACATGGGATCTGGGACATGAAGCTCTTCAATGGCCAATATGTTTTGAGCTTGTTCACCAAACCAATGAACATTTGAATCATTGCTCAAGAGATACTAGCTACAGTAAGCCTTTTCCGCCAACACTTGGAGAACTAAAAAAGACTGGGTTCCTTTAAGCTCATAAGGACAGTCTTAAAACTGATAACCAAAGGGTAACAATCAGGACTTCCACAATACCTCTTAACCTCTTAGTGCAAGAATTTTGGACAAAGTCAAACATAATCGGGAACAAAAGCCCATAATCAGAGACAAATTATTAATATTGCTCATATAAACGTTAGCATGCAGTTTCTAAGGGACATGAAGTCCAAATGTCTGTCGTTATTTAGTGACCTCAATTCTCAATGATTTGTCAGAAAACCACAAATTTTATAAAGAACAGACCATAAATTTGAGACAAAAGTCTCAACATTTTGTGAAACTCTAGACAGTTAAGTATGACTCCTACCAAACTACACTCATCTCACAACAAACTGTATTGCTAAACCTCTTGCTTGTATAAACTTCTTCCCTACAGATTTAGAAATAGCCACCAACATGGCAATGTGGGACTGTAACTGGGGACCTTTGGTCCTTCATATTGTAGGACTGCAAGTGTAAGTATTGGGGTGTACATACTAATCCTGAAATTGTGTTGTCTCAGTATTCCCTGTACTCCAGGATACAGTAATCTCGGACTTTATTATATCTATCTGTATACGATGCAAAAGTATTTATATATATAGATATATATATATATATATATATATATATATATATATATATATATATATATATACACATATTTATATACAGTGCATATAACCCCGAAGTAATGTTATCTCTGAAATTCCTTTCTCAAATTCACTTTGCGCATTTTTTTACCTTGGCAGTACCATTATTATTTTGAGATGCAACTTCCTTTTAGACATTCTGGGGTTGATTAATCGTGTTGATTAAACAAGACACAATTATTCATAGCAGACAGCTATGTAGTATATGCACAGTTGTATTCTTCTTTCGGCTTTTCCCGGTTAGGGGTCGCCACAGCGGATTACCTGTCTGCTTATGATTGCCAGTGGAGTTTTACAATGTCGAGTTGTCAGCCCGGTGCCCAACCTTCCACAGAAGGCACACACATGCACACACTCATGCCTAGGGCCAATTTAGAGTGTCCAATCCACCTACAGCATTTCTTTGGGATGTGGGAGGAAACCGGAGCACCCGGAGGAAACCCATGTGACCACAGGGAGGACATGCAGACTCCGCACAGAAGGCACCCTAGCCAGGGATCGAACTGGAGAACCTCTTGCTGTGAGGCAGCAACACTAACCGCTGCACCACCGTGGCCGCCCATGTGCACAATTGTATTACTATGCAAAATAAAATTCACATGTGTGTGTGTGTGTGTGTGTGTGTGTGTATATGTATATATATATATATATATATATATATATATAAAACTGCACAAGGGTTATTATACAAAATAAAATTCACACATATATGTCCACAAGGATATGTTACTATGGAAGATCAAATTCATGCATTCTAGAAAGTATACTAATGGATGTGTTACATATGACTGTAGGAGATGAAGAAAGTACAGTAATGATGGGAAAGTGAACAGGAGTGCAAGAAAAAAATTGTAGATTATAGTAATCCACCAAAGGGTTACCTGCAACTGCACAAAATGTACATACCAAAATACAGAGAGTAGGAGTCCACTGAAGTAATACAAATGTTTCATGTAGTGGCAGGGTAGATCAAAACACACGTACACATCATGTCACATGGGCTATTCTACATGTATTCTGAGTGCATTTTCAGTGACGTGGCTGCGTGCTGGGTGGAATCCAGGCATCTGACATCCACCCAAATTCGGTACAAGGATGTGTACATCCATGTAACATCCTTGTAGTCTGTGCAGGCATTCAGAATATGCTCTAACTGTACAACTAACTGCTACAAACACCAATAAGACCAATATAGGCCTCTTTGTATATACATGCTGTACTACTGATTTTGCATGCACATATTGTAATGGGCTATCTAACATATTTCTGTATCATGTATAGCAACATAACCATATATACACCTGTGCACCTGCATGTACAACAACATAACCATATATACACCTATGCATCTGCATGTGCAGCCGCATAACCATATATAAACCTGTGCACCTGTCGTACTAGTATCCCGCAGACACATGCAGCACTGCTGAACTTTGACATGTGACTGTTCATAATACACATATAACTATATTACGTATATCTCCGAACCACAGTGTTATGATGTCCTAGAAAATGTACAGCCACTGGGCGAGATAGGATCTCATTTATTTTAATGCACTTTTTTGTTGACAACCATTCTACTCATCTTCAGTTCAATGACATTCTCATTTCCAGCAGTGAAAGTCAGTGAATATGTTTTGCTGACTTGCATTTATTCCATTTTATGTAAAATTACTGTTAATAATTTAATAGAAATGTTGGTATGAGAAGATTAATCTCCCACCTAACCATTTATTTTTTTCATTTATATTGCTTCATAAAGTGAACTAAGTGCAAATAAAAAAAATGTATTTTCTGAGTTGTACTGTTAAGAGACAATAATAGTGGTGAAATAATATATTTTTTTGCCAACAAACATCTTTAATACATTTTCACATATGATATAGGCAATCTTACATTTATATAAATGTAAAACAAACAAAATTACACCATTTTAGTTGCAAACAGTATACATCACAGACACAATTGAAACAACTGTGGTTGCAAACATTATACATCACTTACAATCTATCTAGTCATTGTCAGTTAAGCATTATATGGCTCATTCAAATCCTACTTCTTAAACCTCATTCCTGCTCTGCATACATTGTTCCCACAATTCCCATTTTTTCTATGTAGTTTGCTCCCTACCTTTTCTAGAGATCCCAATTCCAGTTGTTTTATCTCTGTTACTATATTCACTACTTCTAGTAAAGTTGGTCTAGACTTTGATTTCCATTTTCTAGTAATTGCTTTTTTGGCAGCAACTATAATTAGACTCTCCTTATTTCTTGAGCTTCCTCCCTGTATCAGCACTTTGAATTATAGATGTTATGGTATCCTATCTCACCTTCATTCTATGCTGGTTGGGTTCAGAACCGAGCATCTGTTCCAACTCAGCCTAATTCAAAAGCTCGAGCTTCCACTGACTCGCAGCTATACCCTATCCCAGATCTCGTTTTGCCAATTTTTTTGTCATTAGCAAAGTTGTTAGTTGCATTCTTGACTGTGTTTTTCCCTGCCTTTAATGTTGTAGGCCGTCGTCGTTTTTTCGTCAGGCCTACTTGTACTTATTGTCTTTAGTTCCCTATCCCTCACTTTAAGCTCATTTTAGTTAGAGAGCTTTTTCTTCCCTATAGGTAGCTCATTTAAGTTAGAGGGCTCCTTGCGGCCTGTTTAACTTAGAGGGCCGCTCCCCTACCTTTCTGTTTGTCTTTCCCCTTGTTATTTGTGAGGACAGTCCGTTTAAGTTAGAGGACTTCTTTCCTGTGTCGTAATTTGTTGTTTGATCTAGAGTTAACGTTTAAAAAAAAGTTTCATGTTCAATAACACTAAGCTGGTTAGTCTTTTTAGACTAGTTGCTTGTGTGTTATTTAGTATTGCTTAAGTTTCTGTTGTTTCTAGGTTGAAGGCTGCAGTGGATATTACTCTTGACTATAGTGTACAGGGTTATTGGATTTGAGTGTATAAATATTTTTATTTTTGAATTTGCAAAGTTAACTTCTTAGAACTACATATTAGTACAGTTTTTTGGTAGTTCCTTTGTTAACAGAGATGTCTTAGGACCATAAAGAACCAAAACAATCTGGTTTCAAAAAATGTGACAGATGTAACCAGAAAATGTCTCTCACTGATGGGCACACCAGTTGTGTTTATTGCCTGGGTGCCCTCCATTTACAATAGTCTTGTCCCTTCTGTCATGCTTTTAGTAGCAGAGGGCTCTTAGAACATAAAAAATAAATTAATATTCAGAGGTTTGTTGAAGGTCCCTTTCTCAGAGCCTTTGGAAGGGTCTCAGAGCTCTAAACTGTATGCAGGATCCCTTTCTTCTTCAAAATCAGAGAAGTTGGGGAAAAGAACTTCTACTTCGGCTCCAGCTTCAGACCCACCTAAAAAAATTGTGGCAAAATCAGCTGGTTCAGAACCAAGGGCCCTTGGTTTCGATAAGTCTATCTCTTTGGCTCCATCTGCATCTCTGGAGCTGACAGTTTCAGTTCAGGAGCCGGTCCCCAGTTTTGGAACTGGTTACTCCACCATTAAGATCTCCACTTCTAGAAGTAGCGAGGTCACCATCGTTGTCCTCCCGATCCTCCAGTAGTTTATCCGATGTTGACGTGGAGTGAGTGGTGAGGAGGCTCCTTCGAACACTGGCGCTGGCAAAAATTCTTGTCGACTCCGACCTAAAAGGGACCAGAGCTGACAAAGTCCCCTTCACCTTCTTTGATTCCTCCTCCAACCCGACTGGGGGATTCAGAGCCAGAGGACTTGGGCCCGATCGTAGTGGAACCGAGACCTGCAACAGGATCATCAGTTCTGACATCTGCTCTGACTTCTTTGGTTCCATTGGAACTCAAGTCTAGGAGCAGACATTCTCCCATTGGGTCCGGGGAGGAAAGTCGGTTCGGACAGTTGTCCAACCCGATTCTACCCCTTGAGGCCTTGAAGAGGCTTGAGCTCGACTCCTACATCAGCTTCGGAGCCAACCGCTTTGCCTTGGGGTTGGTCTTCCATCTCTTCGGAGCTGAGGACCTCCTTGGAATGGGGCGAGGGGGCTTTTGAGCTGATGGAGAGAGTGCTGTCACCTCCGACTACTCCACTCTCTGGTCCAGGTACTCTTCCCCCTAAAGCGCATGTGTCGGTCTCAGCCTCATCACCCCCCCCCCAAGCGCAAAGATCCTGAGCCCCAGGAAGCCTCCGCAAGTGAGATTATCTCTTCAAAACCTCTCCAGAGTACCCCTCTGAGGAGGTCCCTCAGAAGAGATTGCATAAGAAGCATAACTCCCCGGATGAGTCTATCACCTCAGACACTGACCTGGATGAATCAGAAGGGTTCCCACGGTCCCCCTCTGAGGATGTCTCCTTTGCAGACATCCTGGAGATTCTTAAGCAGAGGGGTGACTGGAAGCCCACCAATCCTCCTCAGGACGAGTCGGTGTACCTGGAAGCTTTTGGGTCTCACCTCTCCACCTCTTGGATGTCTCCACCTTTTGACCAGTTGATTAATGTAATTTCTCAAAAGGCATGGGGCTCTCTAGATACAGTGGAACCTGTTCCGAGGAGGCTGAATAAATACATTACTGCAAGTACAGACAAAGACTTTCTAACCAAAGGTGTTCCAGTAGATGCTATGTTGGTGGCGGCAGCCACAAAACAAGAATTGCCAGAAACTTCCTCTTCTGTTCATCCACCGAATAAGGAATTTTGAAAGATGGGCATTTACGGAAAGCGTACCTTCTCTTCAGTGGCATTTGTGCTTAGATCGCTGAATTACCTGACCCATTTTACGAGACTACAGAGGGTTCTCTTGAAAGATGCAGGAGATACCCTTCAAGGTACTGTAGCTACAGGGGTTTCAGATAAGGTTTCCTTTCAGTTCTCCATCCTAAACTCCATGGTTATCTCCTCCATGTGGCTGATGATCTACGCAGCCGATGGAGTGAGCAGGGCAGCAGGTACAGGAATCTTGTTAAGGAGACATTCCTGGATGTGCTTCTGTAACTTTGCTGAAGCCTTCAAGTCTTCCTTCACTAATGCCCCCTTTGATGGCTCGTCATTGTTCGGGCCAAAAGGTGCGAGCAAGAGGGAAAGACTCTGTCTGCCATGGGAGTCCATTTTTTCCGCCCCACTAGACCTTATCCTAAAGATCAGAAGGGAAGAAAAATGTGGTTGCACAAATCCCAAAGAGTATTTCCTGATGCATGTGGTGATTCTTCCCCTAGGGGCAGAGGGGGAAGTAACAGTGGAAGACGCCGACCTCGTGGCAGAGGGGGTCTGCAAAATTAGGGCGAGAGGGATTCTTTTCCTTGGAAAGCCCTTCCAACGCTCCTGGTATGAGGCCCACCTATCTGTCTCTGGAGACAGTCGGGGGTTATATGTCGCTGTACCCAAACACCTGGCTAGAAATCACACAAGACAAATGGGTACAAACGATCATATCCAGAGTTTATTACATACCCTTTTCCACTCCCCCTTTGGAGAATCAGTCGGTCCCAGATATTCCACCCAGTCAAAGGGATTATGCAATCTCAGAGGTACAGAAGTTGCTAGAAAAAAAGTCATACAGAATGTCCCCGCAGACCAAATGGGATCTGGAACTTTCTCAAGGTGTTTTTTAGTTCAAAGAAAGACGGGGGACTTGGAGGCCTATTCTGGATCTCAGCAGACTAAACAAATCTGTCAAGAAATCCAAGTTCCAGATGGTAACACTGCTGTCAGTACTCCCTTGTTTTGGGAAAGATGATTGGATGTGCTCGATAGATCTCCTGGACATGTCTACCACATAAAAATGGACAGGCGGTCCAGGAGACATTTATGCTTTCGGCTGTGAGCCAGTCATTATCAATTTCAAGCCCTACCCTTTGGTCTCACTACAGCCCCCCAGAGTGTTCACCAAATGTATGGCAGTGGTAACGGCTCACTTGAGGCATCTAGGATTCCATGTGTTTCCATACCTAGACAACTGGCTCCTATCTGCCACCACCCAGCATCTACTAGTTCAGGCAAGGGATGAAACCACTCTGTTTCAAACTAGGTAGGCATTACAGTAAATTTCAAAAAATCTTCCTTGTTGCCTTCACAGTGTCTTACTTTAAGTGCAGAATTAGACTCAAAAGAAATGTTTGCCAAATTCACCCCTAAAAGGATACAGTCCCTATGCCATCAGATCAACAACTTGTTATCCAAAACAAAAGTCCAGGCAAAGACTGTCCTGCAGGTTCTAGGCACCATGGCAGCTACAATTATTTTGGTACCTCTAGCACGTTTGCACATGAGTCCTTCAGTGGCTACTTTTCTCCCAGTGGTCTATGCAACACCTGCCACTGCCACACAAGATCATTTTCACAGATTCCTGCAAAAAGGACCTACGGTGGTGGCTTCAAATGACTCAGTTGACTAGGGGCTGACCGTTTGTCTTTCCTCAACATATAGCCACAGTGACCACGGACGCCTCCCAGATAGAGTGGGGGATAGAGTGGGGGGACATTATCTAGAAAAGACTGTCCAAGGCACCTGGCAGGATCACAAGAACCACTTGCATATCAATATCCTAGAGATGAGAGCAGTGGTCTATGCATTGCAAGCATTCCAGGACTCTCTCCTGATATAGTAACTATTGCAATTCAGACAGGTAATATGTCAGTAGTGTGGTACATAAACAAACAAGGAGGAACCAAATCCTATCCCCTATATCAAGAGGCACAAAGAGTATGGCAATGGGCAGTCTCTTCTCAATGTTTTCTGACAGCAACGCATATCCCGGGGAAATCCAGCATGATAGCAGACAAACTCAGCAGAGCTATTCTGGTTCCTCACAAGTGGTCCCTAAAGCAAGACGTTACGGAGGAGATTTTCCGTAAATGGAGCCAGCCCTGCTGCAACCTTTTTGCCACATCCATGAATGCCAAATGCAGCAGCTACTTTGCCCTGGTTCCCCCTCTGGGGAAGTCACCGGGGGATGTGCTTGTACACAATTGGCCCCGGGACTACTTTATGCCTTCCTCCCTTTCCCATGATGCCAAAGATCCTTCAGAAAGCCAGCATGTTGAAAAACACAGTGATCCTCATTGCACCATACTGGCCTTGGCAAATTTGGTTTCCCTTTCTGTGGACCCATCTCCAGGAGGAACTTTGGATCCTGGACCCAATTCCAAATCTTCTGACCCATTTGTCAGGGTTGTTCCATCCATTGATCCAGACCCTAAAATTGACAGCTTGGCTGCTCCAGTTCCACAAATAGCCAGGCTCAACGACATCTCCCCGGCAGTCAGACACATATTGATTTCTTCACATAAGCCGTTTACTAGAAAATTATACTCTAGCAAATAGAAAAGATTTTCATACTGGGCTTCCAAAAATAACATAGATCCTTTTACGGCCCCCATCACAGCAGTGCTGGAATTTCTCGCTAAACTTTTTAATGAGGGTGTGGCAGTGGCTACAATCAGAGTTCGGTTAGCTGCTATATCCAGTTTTCATATTGGGGAAATGGGACTGAGAATCGTGTTCCAACTACTTTGTAAAGCCTTCCTAAAAGGAACCTTTTTGATAAGACCTCCAGTGAAAGAACCTCCAGCTCCACGGGACCTAAATTTTGTTCTTTCCCTTTTGATTATGTCCCCCTTTGAACCTGCATCATCATGTGACAAAGTTTTTGCCACAGAAGATGGTTTTCTTAGTGGTCATTACTTCTGCCAGATGAGTATCTGAACTCCAAGCACTATCTATACATTCTCCCTACATAATTTTCCATAAAGATAGTCTCCTTACTTACTAACCCTTCCTTCCTACCAAAAGTGTGCTCAGAGTCCAATCTAAATCAGTCTGTTGAATTACCACTCTTCTTCCTAGACTATGGCAACAGGGCAGAATATAAATTACACCAGTTGGAAGTACATAGATAACTGCGTTTCTACATGCACAGAACTAAAGATTTCAGAAAGTCGAACCAACATTTTGTGTCCTTTTCGGACAAAAAGAAAGGATTACCAGTGTCAAAAGTAACACTTCAAAATGGCTCATAGCTTGTATTTCCGACACATAAAACTCCCAAAAAACAATTACCGGGCATAGTGAAGGGCCATTCCACAAGAGCAATTGCAACTTCCTGTGCCGTTAGATTCCATTTGTGTGGGTAAGGCCTCATACCTTTATTACTCCTTATAAAGTAGACAGGGCCTCATTCAGGTCCACCGTTCTGAAGAGTTTTTTCCCTTGAGCCACCCAAGAAAGAAGGTGCTAGGGGCGCTGTCCCAACCAGCATAGAATGAAGGCGAGATAGGACAACATAACATTAAAAAGTTATGTACTCACCATAATGTTCCATGCTTGTTGTCCATCTCGCCTTCATTCTTGCGTTTCACCCTCCTTCCCCCTCCTTCGCTCCTGGAGGATCGGGCGGATAATGCTATTTTTAATTGGATTATGAAGTCTCTAAATCCCTTCTGAGTGTTGTCTAGACAGCTTTCTTTCTGTACATATGTAATATTAATGCTTTCACTTACAAACAAGATCTGGGTAATCTCTTCTCAGAGCATCATGGGATAGGGTATAGCCTCGAGCCAGTGGAAGTTCTTGAGCTTTTTAATTAGGCTGAGTCGGAACTGATGCTCTGTTCCGAACCCAACCAGCATAGAATGAAAGCGAGATGAACTACAAACATGGAACGTTATGGTGGGTAAATATTCTTATTTTCTGCTTGTGCTGTGTATAAGAGCCTTAACTGTGTTGCTCTAAAATGCCCCCTCAAATTGGGTAATCCCAGTCCGCCTTGTTCTGTTGGAAGAATCAGCTTATACACTTGACCCTTGCTATCTTTCCTTCCCAGATAAAATCCTTCAACTCTTTTTTAATTGCTATCCACAGCTTCTCCTCTGGTTGATAAATACATGCCTGACCTGTGTATAAGACTAAAGGGACTACAGTAAACTCTCAGTTAACTGGAACTCAAGCAAGCAGAACTCTCAAGCAACCAGAAAAAAAAAATCTAAGAAATACAGTACAGTTTTCATGTGTTGCACTTTGTTTCCCCCTGTAGAAACATACCTTACATTTTCAGAGTTTGTGTTTTAAAAAGGAAGATGGGAATAAATTCCCTCTCTCCCCAAACTAAGAACAAGTCAAGCCAAACAAAAGTTTATGGTACAGTATTAGGCCTATTTTTGTTAGCAACTCTCAAGCAACCAGAAACTACAGATCTGAAGTAGTTAACTTCATTTGGGCATCAACCTGTGGGTTTGGGATCAGATACGGATCCGAGCCGGCAGATTTCCAAGCTAAGATCCGAGCTTCAAGCTCCTCCCCTTAACCATACTACACGGCAACCTCCTTCCAACCCTCAGATCTCATTTGCCGCAGCTTCACCAAGACGTGATCTCTGAACTCCAGGCAGGTAGAGTGGGATTTCTTTTTTGGTCTAACTTTAACTGTGCGGTCTAAGTTTGTGTGTGCGTGCATGGTTAGTTTTTCCCCCCTTTCTTTCTTCCTATGGTTTTCCGCAAAAAAAAAAGTTAAGTTGTAAACTTTGTCTTAGTGTAGGCCTCCCCTTCCCGCCCTTGTGTGTGTGTGTGCGCGTGTTTAACTAGGTTCCTAGTTAGCCTTTGGTTGTTGTTGGGTAGCTTTGTCGGACTCCCAGAAGCTGACTTTCTCTAAATGCACAGAGTGTGGCCATACTCTGTCCCCGGCCGATGGTTACACTCTATGCGTCGTGTGTTTAGGGGTTCCCCACCTTACCTCGGGCTGCAAAATTTGTGCGGCCTTTAACTTTTTGCTCTGCGGGATTGCAGGGCCAAGTTGATTCTGCCTGGTTTTCTCCCGCCGGAATCGGCAGCTTCTTCGGCCACGGCTGTGGCCGTACCAGCTTCTGGTCCTCCTTCCCTGTCCGGGACTCCCACTCCCACTTCCAAACAGGGAGATAGAGAGGCCAGGAAGGAGAAGCACAGAGAAAAAGAAAGGGAAAGAGAAGAGAGAGAGAGAGAGACAAGGAGATGGGTTGTAAGGGACCAGCGGACCCATCGGATCCGTTGGCCCCCCCCCCCGTTAAAGTAGTCTCTACCCCAGAAAAGGCTCCTAGACTGTCTTCCCCTCGGATCTGTTTTCCTAGATTCTCCCCGGAGCTGGAGGAGGACGAGGTTCGGCCCGCTTCGAGGTCGTACTCGCATCGGCCCTCCCGGCCGGTGTCGATGGCGTCCTCCAGATCCACAAGAAGCCTCTTAGAGGCTGACATGGACTGGATGAAGAGAAGGTTCTTGCAGACTCTGTTGCAGATGGAGTGTTGCTGGCTTCCCCTCCTGCCAGAGCGGGGAGTTTGGCTTTGATGTTTGCCCCGATAGCTCCTTCTCAGATCCATCCCCGGGTTTCGGAGTCCCTGGATCCGAGGAGGGGGTCGGCGCCGAGAGTTCCTCCAACTGTGACGCCGGCCATGCCCTCGGGTTTGTCAACTCCTATGTCTGATTCAAGCTCTCAGAGCCGTGATCTGGGCATCGGATCCGAGGGGATGAGTATGTCACCGGCTCCATTGTGGTCGGGACATACCATCCCTCTGGGCCCAACTGGGTTCGGCTTCAATCTCTTCGTTGGATCTGAGGGGCATGGCTACTCGTCCTACCAGTTTCAGGGAAGCCGGTTCCCCTTCGGCCTTCGTTGTGGAGAGGGTTCTGTCAGGAGGATCGAGACCCCTAACTCTTTCCTCGGGGTCCACCCCTGCTCCCTCACAATTGAGTATGTCTTCTGTCATCCAGTCATCCCAGGGACAGCCTGTGTCTGATATGCCCCAGACGGTTCCTCTTGAGGCATACAAAACTGTTTGTGAGCCCTCTACGGAGATTCCCCCCCCCCAAGGAGGTCCCTCGCAAAAGCCAGTGCAAGAGGAGGCACATGGACTCCCCCGAGTCCCTCACTGAGGATACCGACTTGGAGGAAGGGGAAGGCTCCCCCAGATCGCCTCCTGAAGACGTCTCCTTCAGAGACATAATGGAAATCCTCCGCCAGAGGGGAGGCTGGTCCGCCCAAAAGCCTTCCTCGGACGAGTCGGTATTCCTGGAGGCATTCAATGCAGACCTCTTGGGTGTGTGCCCCCCCCCCCCGGCCGATCCTCTGGTGGACCTCATTACCACCACAGCTTGGAAGGAACCGGACACTATAGAGCCAGTACCTAAATGACCAGATAAAGTGTTGAGCCCTCCTATTGACAAGCCTGCATGGAATAAGGGTTCCCCAGTTGATGCGATGGTGGTGGTGGCGGCCACCAAAAAGGTACTGGCACAGGAGAGTTCCTATGTCCATCCTCCGGACAAGGAGTCTAGGGCGATGGATCGACTCGGAAAGTGAACGTATGCTTCAGCTACCTTTGCCATAATGGCGCTGAACTATATGGCCCATGTGATTAGGCTTCAGCGTGACCTCGTGAAAGAGTACGCTGAGTCTCCCTCGGAGTCCATTTCGGCCGAGGATAAATGTTCATTCTCAGCGCATATGGCCACTCTTTAAGTCTGTTACTAACACATCCATGCGCTTACTCTCTCACGCCACCGAGGGAGCCGCTAGGGCGGCCGGGTCCGGTATTGACATGAGGCATCATGCCTGGCTCTGGCTTTGCGATTTTTCGGAATCTTTCAAGACATCCTTCGTGAATTCCCCTTTTGATGGTTCAACCCTGTTCGGGAAGACCGTCCGAGACACGCTAGTCCAGAGTGAAAAGGACGGGAAGATGCTGTCGGCCATCGGGAACCACTTCTCTAACCCTCAAAGGTTGTGGTTCTGGAAGTCTCAGCATTCCTGGGACCCTCCAGACTCCTTTTCCCCTAGAGGCAGAGGGGGGACAAGGTGGACGCTGGCCCAGAGGCAGAGGGAGACCAAAGAACTTCGGGTCATGGGAACCCTTTTCGGATCGACCTGTACAGCAGCGCTGAGGGGTTGCTGGACTGCTCCACTCTGGAGGCAGTCGAGGGGCGTTTTTCGAAGCACCTAGCTCAATGGGAGTCCATAATGTCAGACCGCTGGGTGCTTCAAATAATATCCAGAGGTTATTCCATTCCCCTTATGAAAATTCCCTGACCTCCAAGGCGCCTTCCAGATGTTCCACCCACTCAAAGGGAGTCGGCAGCTTTGGAAATAGAAAAGCTGCTAAACAAAAGAGCAATCCAGCCGGTCCCCCCACACCAGTCCGGATCAGGCATCTATTCCAGGTTCTTTTTGGTGCCAAAAAAAGATGGGGGACTTGAGGCCGATTCTTGACCTCTTCCACGAGGAACCTGTCCATTGCCAAGGAGAAGTTCTGGATGGTCACCTTACAATCCATCCTGCTGTTCTTGCAGGAGGAAGACTGGATGTGCTCTGTAGATCTCAAGGATGTGTACTACCATATCCTGATGGACAGGCAATCCACGAGGTTTCTCTGCTTTCAGCTAGGAGCCAATCACTGCCAGTTCAGGGTCCTACCCTTCCATCTCACCACAGCCCCCAGGGTGTTTACCAAGGTCATGGCAGTTGTAGCGGCCCACCTGAGACTTCAGGGCAGTCTGGTCTTTCTGTACCTGGATGACTGACTCCTCACCGCTCCCTCCAGGCATCAACTTATTCAAGCCAGAAATTCCTGGGTATTACGATAAATCTTACAAGTCCTCTCTTCAGCCTGTTCAGATTCTGGACTTCATAGGGGTAAGAATAGATTCTCTTCAGGCCAGGGTATTTTTGACTCCAGACAGACTTTGGAGCCTGACCCTTCATATCTTGGCACTTCTTCAGACCTCTTCACCCCCAGCAGAGTTAGTCCTGAGAGCCTTAGGGTTCATGGCAGCAGCCATGCATCTGGTTCCTTGTGCACGTCTGCATATGAGAGTGTTACAGTGGACGTTACAAGTTCAGTGGTCTCTGTTATACCAGCCCCTAAACTTCCCGATTCCTCTAAGTAAGGTGTGCAAAGCTTCCCTCATGTGGTGGCTTCAGTCCCAGGATCTTCGAGAAGGACGCCCCTTTGTTACGCCCCAAGCAACGGTGACCATGGACTCCTCCCGTCTACGGTGCGGGG
Source organism: Protopterus annectens (assembly GCF_019279795.1). Lineage (NCBI taxonomy): Eukaryota > Metazoa > Chordata > Ceratodontiformes > Protopteridae > Protopterus > Protopterus annectens. Next base: position 1,178,021,997 of record NC_056731.1, on the reverse strand, counting down.
GCATTGTTCGGGCAGGACTGTCCAAGGCACGTGGACCCCGAACGAGACCGTTCTGCATATCAGTGTTCTGGAGATGAGGGCGGTCCTTTTAGCGTTGCAGGCCCTTCATGCTTCTCTTCCTCTGGGAACTATTGCAATTCAATCAGACAGTGTCAGTGGTCTGGTATATCAACAAACAGGGGGGAACCAGCTCCTACCCGCTTTGTCGAGAGGCCATGAGAGTGTGGGAGTGGGCGATCTCCACCAACCATTTTCTGATAGCAACGCACATCCCGGGTTGGTCCAACATTTTAGCGGACAAACTGAGCAGGACTATCCTTTTGTCCTACGAGTGGTCTCTGAACCCCTTATGTAGCGAAACAGATCTTCCTCAAGTGGGGTCAGCCTTGCTGCGATCTCTTCGCATCGCCGTCCAACGGGAAGTGCACTGAGTTTTTTGCTCTTATTCCCCCTCGGGGGATGATTTGAAATTCATGTCGTGGAAGACAGCCTTCCTGGTGGCTATCACCTCGGCCATGAGAGTGTCGGAACTTCATACCTTATGTACGAAACCCTCGTACTTTAGTTTTTCATAAGGATATGGTGTCTCTCAGGACAAACCCTTCTTTCCTCCCTAAGGTCACTTCGGAATCAAATATCAGTCAATCTATTAATCTCCCAGTATTCTTTCCTAACTTTCAAAATAAAGGGGAATACAAACTTCATTTGCTGGACATTCACAGACAGTTATGCTTTTATTTACATAGGTCTAAACCCTTCCCTAAGTCTGATCAGCTTTTTGTTTCCTTTGCCAAATCTTTTTTGGGTAAACCAGTTTCAAAGGTGACTCTTGCTAGATGGATCTCACTTTGTATTTTGCGGGCGTACAAGGAACATGGATTACCAGAACCAGACAGGGTTCATGCTCATTCTATGGCTACTTCTGCTACATTTTGGTCCAGAGTTTCCCTGGATGACATTTGTTCAGTGGCTACCTGGGCTTCCTCTCACACATTTATTACTCTTTATAAGTTGGACATGGTGTCTAGAGGAAGGGCTTCTTTTGGTTCTGCAGTGCTCCGTAATATCCTTAGTTAAGGGCCTCCCAAGATTTTTGGTAGCTGGGGGCTCTGTCCCACAGGTTGATGACCAAATGAAGTTAACTACTTCAGATAAAGAAGGTATGTACTCACCATAATGTTCCATCTGAGCAGTTAGACTTCATTTGTCATCAAACTTCCCTCCCTCCTTCCCCCTGACCTTGGTGGTTTACGACAGTCCTTGGACTCAGGTTTTCTGGGTCTGGTGAGGCTAGTTTATGTGATCAGGTCAAGTTATGTCTCTTGGGTTGATGTGTGTCAAACTGTAGGTGGCAGACTCGATCTGAGGCTTGGAAGGAGGTTGCAGTGTAGTATTGGTAAGGGGAGGAGCTTGGAGCTCGGATCTTAGCTTGGAAACCTGCAGACTCAGATCCTTTCGGATCTGAAACCCACAGGCTGATGACAAATGAAGTCTAACTACTCAGATGGAACGTTATGGTGAGTACATAACTTCTTTTTATCCGGCATCTACCAATCCCCATGGGTGCCAGTTAACTGAGCATTTAATGTAAAAGCATTTCTTAATGGCTTGTATCTTAGTATCCATATCCATATAACAAAGCTTCCAGTATCTCAGTTTTTGTATTATCTTGTGCTTAGCCTCTTCCCACATATCTTTAGCTGCCACAACAGTCATTTCTAATCGATATTCCTAAATACTTCATTTTATCATGTTCCCATGTATATGGATATTGCTGGACCAATTTGTGTGTGCGTACATACTTTACCGCTATTTCCTTTGTTTTAGCTTCATTAATTTTGTATCCCAAGAAGATTTGAAAATGTCTTAAAATGTTTCATAACACTGTAATGTCCCTTTTTGTTTCTGTCATGTATAAAATAATATCATCTGCAAATACAGCCAGATTTTCCTGACTACCATACAATTATATCCTTGAATTTCTGAGTCCTTTATTTTCTTTTCCAATGGTTATAAATATAATGCAAACAACAAAGGGGAAAGGAAACAACCCTGCCTGGTTACTCTTCAAAAGCAGAAATTATTGAAGAGGACTCCACCCACTTTAATTTGCGCCTCCGATCCCTCATATATTCTTCTAATCAACCTTGCAATTGTATCAGGGAAAGCAAATGATTTCATTGCCCTGCTCATGAAATCTTAGTCTACTCAGTCAAATACTTTCTATCTTTACATTTCTAGTCTCCCACCAGGATACAAGTGCTCTTCAGCAATTGCATTCTGCTTGCTGAGCACACTCAAGCAAATCTGCAGTCTGCGGCTACCACCCCACCCATACGGTATAAGAAGGAATCAGTACTGCAAAACTAAAGTAGAATATACATTTTGAGCCTCAAGAGCAGGAGCACACATAAGCAAATCTAGAGTCTGCTACCACCCTACCCATACAGTATAAGAAGAAATCAGTACTGCAAAACTAAACAAGGATATACATTTTGAGCCTGAAGAGCAGGGTCAATCCATCCAGGCATTTTACTTGTATGTTTTATGAGAGTGAAGCTATTACATTAGCAGCATTTCTTAGTAGTTCTCAGCGTGCTAATAAAACTGTGTCCCCCCCACCAGCTAGTGCAGTAATCATAACTGTCGAATAGACAGTATACATTTAATTCAGATCCCTGTGAATAAATTAACCGTCAAGCAGCCCTCTCAGTGCTTTCTGCCTTAGTTTGTATCACTTGGAGGCTCATCTGTTTATTTGCATCTCTATACAGTCCCCTTCATTGCTAATGTATCTCCCTACTCTAATCTGTGCACAAACTGGTTACTAATCAGCAAGTCAATGGGAAGACACACTCCCAACCTTAATAAACTTTGCTCTCTCTTCTCTCCTTCACTTTACAGGTAGTTTGAATTATTACTTACCCCCCTGAGGCCTTCACTGATAGATTTCCACTGATTGCCTCTCTGGTTTCTTTGCATTCCACCTGGTTTACACCACTTGTGCTATCTCCCTCCCCCAATACTAAGTCTATATTAGAATCCTGCTGAACATGGAGCCATCTTTAAATTTCTAGTCTCCCACCAGGACACAAGTGCTCTTCAGCAATTGCATTCTGCTTGCTGGTAAGCCATTAGACCTCAGGAATTTGTTTAAAGTGTTTAGATTTGTAAAGTACTACTTTTTACTTTTGTCTTGGTGGGCTCTGCCCTTCTCCATTCGCCCTTGCTAACGCTCGGGTTCTCTCCGCTCCCCTTCCCTTGCCCCCCGATTCCCTCCCGCCCATACTACCTCTACATTTCTAGTAATCATAACCACACCCACACCCATAGCTCACCCTCACATCACCTCCACCAATCACAGCTCCTCAAGTCAGATCACATTATACCACACCAACTGGCTCCACACAAAATACTCCCAATCACTCTCATTTCCACTAGGCATTTTTTACATCACCCACACTACTTACCCATCCACATATAGTGCAATCCTATAATTCCTGTTCAGACCCCCACCTAAAACCAACTTAAACTTTTTAACCATGACTATAACACAACTAAGTCTAGTCTGTCTTCTCATAATTCTTTATAACACCACATGTTATCACTCTAGCAATATCCCTAAACTTAGTAGCACAACACTACATTATGCACTCTCATATATAGACACCGCACATTATAATATCATTTGCCCACAATTGTTCAAGAACTACATAATAGACCAATTCAAAACTAAACACATATGCTCTCATTCCTACTCCGAAAAAACACAATACTTTCTCACACTCTTCACCAAACTCCAACATCTGTATCACCATTTTAACACCAGGCTCACCATAAATGGGGATATCCACCTCAACCCAGGCCCAAATCCATCCTGTCCAACACAAATCTTAGAACATAACACACCCACTATCTTCATCCCTGGGCAAATCAACAACAGCAGCAAAAACAACCATCTTTTAATGCTAAATATTAATATTAGAAGTATCAAAAATAAAATACCTGAACTCCAGGCCACAATAGCACACTATTACCCAGACATAGTTGCTTTAACAGAAACCTGGCTAAATAAAAACATAGCTAACACAGAAGTTCTTCCTACCAGCTACAGTATCATTAGACAAGATAGGCCACTTCGTAAAGGGGGTTGGAACTGCCTTACTGTACAAGTCCAACTTAACTGTACATCAATTACCAAACTCCTACCCCTCCCCCAGTAATTGGGACGTACTTATCTCACAACTTCAACTTCACCCTAAAAAGGTCATCACCACAATTGTGATCTATAGTCCACCTGGTAATACACCTGCTAGCCTTGAAGACTTCTTATCCTGGTGTTCTTCCACATACTCACAAGAAACCCTTATTCTGGGGGATTTTAACCTAGATTGGTTCACCTGCCTATCAGAACCACCAAGTAATCTAATAAATCTCCATGGCTACCAGCAGCTATTCCAAATTCCAGCTAGATGTGATAAAAAATCTAAAAGGGAACCCATCCTTGACTGGGTCCTAACTAACAACCCCACATTGTACCCCAACACAGGCAGTCTCCCAGACACCTTAAGTGACCACAACATAATATACTTTATACGTAGTAGAACAAGCATATGCAAAACCACTAACTATATATCCACTAGAAGCACAAAAAAATTCTCTCCTGACGTCCTCAATACTTTACTCTGTAACTGTGACTGGACCCCCCCTAAAAACCCTCCCACTTGACCAGGCTGTAGCATATTTCAACAAAACATTTCTACAACACCTAGACACTGTCACTCCATTGCGCAAAGTCAAGGTTAGGACCTCTACAAACCAAACCAAACAAATCCTCAAGTCCAGAGACACTGCCTGGCTTTACTATCAAAAAACAAAGAAAAACAAAGCCTAACTAAGTACCAAGAACTGTGCAACCATGCAAAACAAATGCATTAGGCTGGACAAAAAAATCCTACTACACGACATTACAAACTAAATACCAACACAACCCCCCAAAATTTTGGAAAAATGTAAACCTAAAACTCACCCAAAAGGCTACCCTAAACCAACCACCCCTGACACTAAAGTTCCCATTGAAACACAATTCAACTCCCACTTTGTGAACTCAATTCTATCCTTAGTATCACAGGACAGTTCTTTCCTCACTGTCCCCCTAACACAAATAACACTAATACAAGCTTTACCCTCAAAACAGTTTCCACCACTTCAATCAAAAGCATGCTCTCCAAACTAAAAACCTCATCAACAGCAGCCGACCTACTCCCCAGCTATTTCTTGAAACTCACAACAGATGCTATTGCTATCCCAATCTCCACTCTCATAAACAGATCAGTTTTTGAAAACTGTATGCCCAAACTCTGGAAAATATCCTATGTTACACCCATACATAAAGGTGGGACCTCCACTGAACTTAATAACTACAGATCCATTGCTTTACTCTTTCCCCCCCTGGCCAAAATCCTAGAAAAATGCATCCATACCCAGATGCTAAAATATCTCCTTGACAGCAACATCCTGTCACCTACTCAGCATGGTTTCAGACCTGCCCATAGTACCACTACAGCCCTCCTCTGCTTCACAGACATAGTAAACCGTCTCAAAAATGAAGGTCTGCAGGTGTCAACTCTTTTGGATATGTCCAAAGCATTTGACACAGTCTTGCATCAAATCCTGCTAAACAAACTAAACCAATATTACCTATCAAATTTCACTCTTACCTGGTTCCAAAGCTACTTAACTGACAGGTACCAAGCTGTGAAATGGGAAAATCCTCTTTCTCCTCAGCTGCACATAACTATAGGAGTCCCACAGGGTTCTATCTTAGGACCACTACTATTCACAATCTTCACAAATGACCTCCATACCTCTACACAGCATGCATCTATCATTCAGTATGCAGATGACCCTACCTTAATCTGTGCTGCAGAAAACATTCCCACCTTCCTGCAAACAACTCAATTAGCATTCTCTGACGTTGAAAACTACCTTACCAAAGCCCAATTTATCCTCAATCCAAAGAAAACTCAGTTTATGATTATAACCAGTTCTAACAAAAACACTGATAACAGTCAATTCACTATCTACTCCACAAATGCTACTCCAATCGCTCCAGTGGCACAGGCTAAGCTATTGGGAATAACCATAGACTCCCACCTAAAATTTGATAGTCATCTCAACTTAACTATTAAAAAAGTACATGCCAAACTGGGATCACTCTACCGTATCAAACCATTTCTTACCAACAACACAAGATCAGCCATTGCTCGCTTCCAACTTCTATCCACCCTACTCTATGCATCTCCCATTCTGACTAATCTCAACAAAACCGAACTAAGCAAAATGGAAGCCTGTTATAACAGAATTGCCCGCTTTGCTGCAAATTGCTCATATAGAACTCATCACTGTACTGCTTTGAGACAGCTCCACTGGCTTGAACTGCCCAACCTCCTAACCTACATCCAGCTTTGCCTCTGTCATTCGATCTGTTACCTCCCCAATAAGTGTCCTGCCATCAAAAACCTAGTACATCATCACTCAGCCAAAAGGCCTCTTAGATCATCAAGCAAACTACTACTAGAAGTCACCGACAGCTACAATAGCTTTGGAGATGCACTATATAGTAGTTCAGTGGCTAAAAATGGAACTCTGTCCCCACTAGCATTCAAAACACATCATCCAAAGCCTCCTTTAAAGACCTCATCAGGCAACATCTCAAGCAAAGTTGGCAGTGCCATGATTGCTCCCCAGGCTAGTGAAAGTGGATAAGGTACACATACTGTACTTGATAATAGTTTTCAGTCTTACTCACAAACACTGTCTAATCTACAATGTATGTACTGTACCTGTGTACTATGTATGTATTCTATCTATTTTCCAAATTTCAGCTGTACACCACAAATCTATTAATTACCTTTATTTTTAAATTAATATTTTTTTGTTTGTTCTCTCCACTGTAACTGTTGATGTGTTGCATACCACTGTAAAAACGTATCTTTTGTAATTTGTGTGTATACTGATCATGTCTAAATAACTAAATGTATCTGTAATTTTTCTATATGGAGCTTTTCTCCCCGGCCTCTGCTGAAAAAGGGCCTTTTCGGCTCAGTCAGACACCCCCGGTTAACAAATGTAAAATAAAATAATAAAATAAATAATTAAGACCCACCAATAAAAGTGGTGTTTTCTTACATTCTTCTTCCCTCTGGATCATCAGTGTTCTGCTAATATTGTCAAATGTATGCCTCCTCTCCACAAAACTGCACTGATCCATATCTATCAATTTTAGTGTCACGTTTGCCATTCTTTTAGCCATTATAGACATAAACACTTTATAATCGTGGTTTAGTATTGAAATGGGCCTGTATGAAGCTGGATCCTAATGATCTTTATCCTATTTCGGTATTAACATTACAACTGCCTTCTTCCAGGATGCTGGCACTTCTCCTCCACTTCAAATACTGTTAAACAAAACCTTCCCAATCCGTATCAGTTTTTTCAATACTAACTTCCAAACTTCCACAGGAATACCACCTATTCCTGGGGACTTTGCTATAGACTGGTTATGCATATCCATTTTTATCTCATCCCTTCCTATCCTGGCCTCATCTACCTCTAACCTTGGCATTTTTAATTCTTCGATAAACTTTTCCATTTGTACCTTTCCTTGATTTCCATATTTCTCTGCTTTATACAAACTTTCATAAAATATCCGAAATATTTCTAATACTTCTACATGGCCTCTTGTTATAGGCTTCTTGAGTTTGGTGACAGGCCTTTCCAGTTTCTGTTGCCTGAGTTGTGCTAAAAATTTTTGTGCTCTAGAATTATTATCAAAAAAAAGTTGCTTAACAGGAATCTTTCTAAACTCGTGTATATTATCGAGGTAATCCCTCATTTTCTGTTTAGCATTCTGCAGTTGCTCCTTTTCTTGTTCTGAGAAATTCACCCTATTTTGCAATTCTTTTAATATTTGTCACTCCCTCTAAATAATTCTTGTTACTGTTTAACAGTATGTCCCTTTCTTTTATTTCCACCCTAGTTTTAAACTCCACTTTAAGTTTATCCCACTTTCTAGCTCTGTTTTCAGAAGAAAATTCTATATTCTCTAGTAGCTCCTGAATTAATTCCAAAACCCATTCCTTGAATTCTTCTCTTTTCAACCAATAGGTAGGAGAGCGCCAGTGTATCATTTTTATTTCATTACCTTGCATTTTTATTTTAGTTATTATTGGCTCATGATCTGAAGTAGTTATTGGGTGCATTTCAAGATCTTCAATTAAATGCACATGTTCCTGTGAGATATAAAATCTAGCCTATCCCAGTTTTTGTATCTTGGTGAGAAATTCACTCTGAACTCGTAGTACTGAATTCACATCTTCCATGCCAAACATTTTCTTAAATTTCTTCAAAAATCTACCCTCCTTTATTATATTTTCCCTTCTAGGACCTCCAGACACATCTTTACTGCTGCAAATCAAATTCCAGTCCCCACCTATAAGTAATATTCCTTGCAGAAAGCTGAGATTTATTAAGCTCTAGTATAGTAGTTTTAGGGGAGATGTAAATGCATGTCAGTGAAATCCTCCTCCCTAGCCAGTAGTCCCTTAATACTATGTATCTTCCATTATTATCTTTTTTCCTCTTCTGTCACTATTGGAGCTCCTCTTGCAATTAATATAAGTACTCCTCTTTTCCTTTGCCTCAGATATTCGCTGAATAGCCATCCTGAAAACCTTTCTGTATCAAATTCACATGTTCGTTTTTTTCCAAGTGTGTCTCCTGTAGCATAGCTACTTTCACTCTACATTTTTAATATAGTTCACCACTCTTTCTTATTTATGTTTATCTGTAAGACCATTCAGAATGAAAGGCATTACAAAAAGCATCATTTTCTTTTTATATTTATCTGTAAGACCATTCAGATTGAAATATATTATAGAAATCGTTTTCTTATAAAGTAATGTTTTTTTCGTTAAATGTCTAGTTACAGCTTTTATGTTATATGCATATATTGTTCAGTAGGCTGGCCTTTTATACAGTTGTTTCTTGTCATATCCAGTTGCGCTTATGTCACATCTTACATAACTTTAACTGTCTTTTTGAAAGCCCTCAAACAGAACAAACACCCCACTAAAAAACCCTCCTAAAACCTATTAACATAATAACACACAAAACTATATACATCTTTAAATATTGAAGTTTTTGCTTCCTAATAAGAACATAAGTTCTACGTTGATAGCCACACAGACAGGCTAAAGTTAACCAAAAAGAAAGGTTAGTCATGTTAAGATGCATGATACAGCCTGTGCTACTAGTAAGTGCTGTTTGATTTTGTTTGTCTTTATAGCTGTCCTAGTTGAGACTTGAATGCTTTCAGTAAACAATTTCTCCAAGCCATTTCTCTTTATCAAATTGCCTTCTAGTGACATGCAAACCAGACACGAAACTACTAAGGGTACTTTATTTATCAGAAAAAAAGCCTTACAATATTCAGTATTCTTTTTCATTTACGTGCTTTGTAATAAACTTGTTACTGGATAACGGTTGGGGTTTTAACTTAGTCATTTCTTTGTACAAGCATGGGAAAAAGTACACCAATTTTTCTTTTGTCATACTCTCTTAACCAGACCCTTCCGCTCTCCTCCATCACCTCCTCCCCTCCTTTTTTTTTTCATTGCAGTGCCTACATTTCTTAAAACTGAAGAAAACGAGAGAAGGATGAAAAAGAAAAAAGTAAAAGCACCTGTTTTATATTAGTATTCCCATTACATTTAAAAAACTGAGAAAACTTTACTTCAAGTCTAATTGGTTTTGTATTATCTTTAAATCTGTCACACCTGGGAGAACTCCTAAATGTTTTCAGAGAACATTAAGCTGCAGTGGTGCAGCGGTAGCGTTGTTGCCTAACAGAAAGAGGTTCTCCTGGTTGATTCTCGGCTGGAGTGCCTTCTGTGTGGAGTCTGCATGTCCTCCCCATGGTCGAGTAGCATTCAAAAGACGTGCGTGAATGGGCATGCCTTCGCTGAAGGTTGGTTGTCGGGCTGGCAACTCGGCACCATAAAAATCTACTACCAATCATTAGCGGACTGGAGTTCTGCTGTGGCGACCCCTAACCAGGAAAAGCCGAAAAGACAAACAACAACAACATTATGTCCTGGCCAATTTCTCTGTTCTTTTTTTTTTTCTTTTCCCTCAGCCAATCCCCTTCCACCAGACTGTCTCTAGTTTCTCTTTATCAGCTTGTCTCCATGGAGACATGAAGCCCAGCTGCAGAAATGCTACTTAGTATACATACATGCAATTGCTAGAAAAAAAGCCTCTTATTATGCAGTATTCTTTTTTCATTTACTTGCTCTCTCTCACATAACAAATGCCCTTAGTCGTTTCCCCATGCAAGAATGAAAAAAGTACATTAATTTGAACTTTGTCATTATCTTTTTTGATTATTGCATTGCTTATATTTCTCAAAACTGTACAAGAAGAAAAAGAGAAGGGGAGAAAAAGAACACCTCCTGTTTACAACCCCCATTACACATAAAAATAGCATGCAAAGAAAATCATGTACCACACATACAGTGCTATTAAGAAAAGAAAGTGTTTTCTTTACTTACAGATGTTCATCATGTTACCCTGCTGCAGTCATCACACTTGGGTTATCCTGTCGTCAGGCGGTCCCACAGTCGGCCTGAATTCCAAAGTCTCGGTCCGGCATCGGTTGCTGTCGCTTCTTCCCTGACGTCAGTGCACCAGGGGTATATAAGAGGCATCCAACGCCATTTTCTTCAGTCTTCCTTGCTGCACGGTGCCCGAAGCAGAAGCAGTTCGCAAGTGCCTGTCGGCCAACACCTGAGATTTTCGAATCGAATTTCAGTCCGAAGTCTTCAAAGCTAAGTACCCCGTTGGGGAACCTTTTCTTGCCTCAGTCCGATGTCAGAAAAAGTTAACAATTGCATTTCTTGTGGGAAGCAAATACCTCATAAGGACTTTCATTCTTATTGTATACCTTGCCTAGGCCCAGAACACGACGTCACTGATTGTCGGTTTTGTGCTAGGTTCAATAAGCGAACTATAAAGTGACGCTTTGATTTCGCACGACACTACTTTGGTAGGAAATTTAATTACACTATGCCGTCGGAGCAACCGACTACCGGCGTGCATAAAAAACGCAAAGATAAAGACAGGCAGCCTAGATTCAAGCCAGACTCCGAGGCCTCGGCTGGCCTGGTCGCCGGTTCTCCGGTTTTCAGTGAGGTGCCTACGCAGCCCCTGACGACCACAAAATTGGAACCCCAGACCACTTCGGATTCTCAAGCAGTGAGTTCTAGGCCGACGCAGCAATTTTCTTTAGGTCCTACCGACAACATTGCAGAAGGAGAAGCCGGTGCTACGGAAACACCCTCGGTTACAGAAGGTGTCTTCAGACCGACTACTCTCACCATAAAATCTTATACTAAGCTTAAGACTCCTCTAAAACCAAAAAAGACTGCACATCAGTCTCCAGTTCTAGGCTTCATGTCTAAGAAACAGATGCTTAAAATGGCTGAAGATTTGATTTCTTTAATCAGGGGTTCCCAACCCCCCCCCCCCCCCCCAGGCAAAAGGCCTAGACAAGAGGAGGATTCTGCCTCCTCTGATCAAGTGTCTATTTCCTCAGGCTCCTCTGAGGAACAGGATTACTCCTTTCCCCCTTATGAAGATTCTGATGCCGAAGATTCCATTCCCTCAGCTTCTCCCCCTGAAGACTATTCCTTTGGGGAAACCTTACATACCATGAGGGAACATTTCCACTGGGAAGGTCAGGACTACTCCGACTCAAAGAAAAGGCTCAGAGAGTTTCTTTTACTCCCCCAGCACAGACCACTTGCTATCCCTCCAGTTTTAGACATTGTGGATGATGTTTACTTAGAATCTAGTCTAAATCCAGATTCTCTGCCTCCTGCTCCAGCCAAACCAGATAGATATTATAGAGTGCCTGACACACACAAATTCCTTTACAAAAGCCCTGTTGCTGACCCAGAGACTATCTCCCAGGGTCCCAGAGGGGCTAAGGCTTCTATGGCTAAAAATCCTGTACCCTCTGAAAGGGACTCCAGAGCACTAGACAGGTAGGGGAAGAAGGTTTAAAGCTACTCTAGCTATGAGAGCACTAAATTGTCAATTTCACATGCTGAAATACCAGCAATTCCTAATGTCTCAAATAAAACAAAAGATGAGCACGCACCCTGAACAGTCTGAATTCAAAGAAATGCAGGATCTGTTGCATGCAGCTGAACAGGTTGGCAAACATACTTTACAATGTGGATTTGATTCCTTGAAAGCTTCCTGTAGAGCAGCTGTTACTGGGTCTGTTATACGTAGGCATGCTTGGTTAAAGGAACAAACTCTGCCTGATCATGTTAAAGCAAAGTTACTAGATGCACCCTTACAGCAGGATGTCTTATTTGGGGTTAAAGCAGAAGAGGTTTTAAAGAAAATGGAGGATAAGGCAAAATCTATGCAGACGGTCAAAGATTTCTTACAGGTACAACCCCCACGCTTCCGCAGAAATTGGCCAGCAAAAAATTGGTCCTTTCCAGCTTCTGACAGACCACAGAGGGGTAAATACAGAAGCCCAAGGGGCAGAGGACAAGCACAAATCCCTAACAAACCTCGACAATGGGGCACTGCAACACAGAAGGGAGGAGAAGACAGATCCCAAACTACTAGAAGACAAACACAATGACTTCAACCTCAAGCTGCCAAGCAAAAATCTCTTGGCAGCCCTCTTGGGTGGAAAATTAGCATTTTTTATAGACAACTGGCGCATCGTCACAAAGGACAAATGGGTCCTAGACATTATCTCACAAGGATACAGATTCCATTTCCACACCTTGCCAAGGATAAAAGGAATGCCAAACTTGCCACAAAATCAGTAGGCAGAGGCACAAAAACAAATTACAGCTCTCATGGACATGAGAGCCATTCAACTGGTACCTACACAGGAACAAGGCCAAGGATTTTACTCGAGGCTCTTTCTAGTCCCCAGAAAGGACAATGCTTGGAGACCCATTCTGGACCTTTCAATTCTAAACACCTTCTTGCAAGTACCCAAATTCAAGATGCTAACACTACAGCAGCTTCTTCCCATGATGGGCAAGAAAGCTTGGCTAGTAACGTTGGACCTCAAGGAGGCATACCTGCATGTCCCTATCAGACAAAATTGCAGAAGATACCTCCGTTTCATTGCAGGTTCAACCCATTACCAATTCTCTGCACTGCCCTTTGGCTTATCTACTGCACCCAGGGTCTTCACAAAATGCCTAGCACCAGTAATTGCATACTGCAGACAAAGAGGAATTCAAATATACCCATACCTGGACGACTGCCTCATCCAAGCAGAAAGCAAGGACATTCTCTTACAACATCTGACTTTTGTAAAACACCTTCTAAGTTGCCTAGGGTACACAGTAAACGAAAAGAAATCAAAACTAGTGCCCTCACAAAATATGACATTCCTGGGTGCCAGCTTGAATACAACGGCCCAGATGGCTTATCTGACTCCAGGCAAACAACTACAACTAACTCAATACTTCACAATAATAGCAACAAAGACCCAACTCCCTGCAAGAAAAATTCTGCAGGCCTTGGGCTTCATGGCATCTTGTATACTACTAATACCATTTGCAAAACTGCATATGAGGAAATTACAATGGTACCTGAAAAGCGTATGGACTCAACACAGCCACAGCTTGGAAACAATGATACCTCGCATTCCCTGCCTTCAACAGGAGTTTCTATGGTGGTCACAGGCATGTCACCTCAACAAGGGTCAGCCTTTCACCTTACCCCCAGCCAGGCAAACTATGACAACAGATGCATCGGACTATGCCTGGGGCACACATGGCAGGACGGTGCGTTCAAGGCATATGGACTGCAGATCAAAGGAATCTGCACATCAATCAAAAAGAAATGCTAGCTGTACAGAATGCTCTGCCAGCCTTCAGGGACCTCTTACATCCAGGACAGCTTATAATAAGGACAGACAACACCACAGTAATGTGGTACATAAACAAACAAGGGGGTACACACTCCTACCCTCTATGCAGGCAAGCAATGACCTTGTGGAACACAGCACTGGCTTACCAAGTTCAATTACAAGCTCAATTCCTGCCAGGAAAAAAGAACACATTGGCAGACGACCTAAGCAGAAACATCATGGATCCCCACGAGTGGAAACTGGATCCACAAGTATTTGCAATGATAACTCAAAAATGGGAGCGCCCAGACATAGACCTGTTTGCCAACCCCCAAAACCATCAGCTTTCAAAATTTTGCACAAGGACATTTCACCATCAAGCTTGGAAAATGCTGACAGTATATGCCTTTCCTCCATTGCCCCTTCTCACAAAGGTGCTGCTGAAAGTCTAGATGGAGAGACCTCGAATGATACTCATTGCCCCGGACTGGCCACGCCAGCACTGGTACCCACTACTAAGGAAAATGGCCCAGGGCCCACCATGGATTCTACCACAAATTCCTCATCTACTTACACAGCAAGGCAGTCAGATTCTACACAGCCAGCTCAAAACCTTAAATTTGGCTGCATGGCACATCACCTAAGCAACCAGCCAGCCCCTCTTTCACAAGCTGTTATGGATGTCATTCTGGAGGCCAGGAGGCCCAGCACCAGGAAAGCCTACTCAGACAAATGGAAAAGATTTTGCGTGTGGAACCAAGCTAAAGGCCAAAATACCTTTCAGCCGGACATGCCTCAGATTCTACAATATTTAACTGAGATGTTACACAAAGGACTTTCTTTTTCATCTATTAAAATCCACGCCCCAGCTATTTCAGCTCACTACAACACGGATCCTCCCTTATTTTCACATCCACTTCTAAGGCAGTATCTCAGAGGGGCAAAAAACATTAGGCCTCCCAGGAGAGCGCCAACACCAACTTGGGACCTAAATTTTGTTCTGGAAAAACTTATGCTGCCACCTTTTGAGCCAGCTTTCTCGGCTGACTTAAAGTTTATATCATGGAAGACTGCCCTGCTGCTAGCAATTACTTCAGCCAGAAGAGTCTCAGAGCTACAGGCACTCATGGCAGTAGAGCCTTTCCTCATTTTTCATCAAGACAGAGTCTCTCTACGAACTAACCTCTCCTTTATGCCAAAGGTGGTATCCAGCGTGGCTCTAAATCAAACCATCCACTTACCCACCTTCTTTCCAAATCCACAGAACAAAGGAGAAAGACTCCTGCATTCCTTGGACATTCACAGGCAACTACATTACTACTTGGATAAAACTAAGGCTTTCAGAAAATCTGACCAACTTTTTGTATCTTATGCTACAGCATCACAAGGAAAGGCTATCTCAAAACAGACCATTTCCAAATGGATAGGACATTGCATACATTTTTGCTACACCCATCATGGAAAACCAGTTCCTGCTAGCATAAGGCCCCACTCCACCAGGGCAGCAGCTACATCTACAGCCTTCCTCAGGGGGGTGCCAACCAAGGATATTCTGGAAGCTGCAACTTGGAGTTCAGTACACACCTTCACCAAACACTATCACTTACCACTTTACTCTAAGACTAGAGCTGGCTTCGCCACTGCAGTTTTGCAGGGCCTTCTAGCCTCTTCTAACCCTGTTTGACTCCACCTCCCATCCTTAGCTTTGGGATTCTACCAAAGTGTGATGACTGCAGCAGGGTAACATGATGAACATAGTACAGTTTTGTACCTACCATAAATGTAGATGTTCGAGTGTTTACCCTGCTGCAGTCCAGGTTACCCTCCCTCCATCCCCTCTGACCTAACTAAAACCTTTCAATACCTTAAAATTTGATACAACCTTTGTGGTGTATTTGCTTATAGTTGGAGGGATGTTTTGTTTGTGCTAAGCTTTTATTATTGGTACTATCTACTGACCATCTTTTGGGGGGGCACCTGACATCTGGGGCAAGAAAAACTGAAGAAAATGGCATCGGGTGCCTCTTATATACCCCTGCCGCACTGACGTCAGGGAAGAAGCGACAGCAATCGACGCCAGACCAAGACTTTGGAATTCAGGCCAACTGCGGGACCCCCTGATGACAGGATAACCCAAGAGTGATGACTGCAGAAGGGTATACGCTCAAACATCTATATTTATGGTAGGTACAAAACTGTACTTTAGCGCTCTCCCCTCTTCCCCTCTGCAAAGCATTTTTTCGAACATTAATGACATGAAGTAGGGCATATACTTTAGAGCCCCCCCCACACACACATTAAACACATTTTGAAAAAGTCCAATAGTTCCATATTTTCTTGATCTGTCATATTTCACAAATATAATTATTGCATTGTAATCCCACATTAAATTATTGGTTTTATTACTGTTCATCTCCTTCTCCATCACCCATATCCTGTCTCTGCTTCATTTCCAACACACTCTCAGTTCTTCTAGTCAACTCTTGTGCTCCCTTCCTTCTCTCCAACATCTTCCATTGAAGTACTAGAAAAGGTTTCATAGGTACATTCTCTCTGTGGTCTTCATTACCAGAAGAACAAGAAGTAGAATCACCTTCTGTTTCACAGCTCAGTTTTTGTTGTGCAAACTTTTGAATTTCCTCCTTAGCTTGCACTTCATCAAAAGATGATTTTGTCACTCCATGGAAGAATAACTTGAAGACAGCTGGATATAGCAGTTTGAATCTCACACCTGAGTTTTGACATTTTCTGAATAGTGGAATGAATTTACTTCTCTTTGGCCTGGTGTACAATGAGTAATCATTCTCCCCAAACACACTGTATCCTACTTTCAGTATTTTGTCTTTTTTCCACAGTTTTGTTAGAATCAACTCCTTCTGCTGGTAGGATTGCATCTTTACTATTATTTGAGTTTTCCCACCTTCTCTATTATACCCAACTAACTCTAGCCCACAAACTAGTTTTTAAACCCAACACCTGCCCTGCACTCTGCTCCATCCTACAAACTTATACTCCTACAGGAACACTTAGATCCTCATGCAAACAGCTGTTAACATTAAGCAAACCCAACAAAAGAACTGGACAATGTATGTACTCCCATAGCATTGCCAAACTTTGGAATTCTTTACCCTCCCACATAACTCAAATTGACTGTATAAAAACCTTTAAGTCAGCACTAAAACACATTACCTAAATAACCCCTCTTGACCCTGCAAAACAAACAGGCCACCTTAAAACTGTCCCTTAATTAATTCTTGTATGTGAAATGTCAAATAGCATGTTTTATAACTTCTGTCTTGTACACAGTTGTGCTATTTTTCACTAACACACACTATAAATGGTACTGCTGGTTATCTCTCCTCTTTATATATGTAACTTCTTTGCCAGTATATTGCGATGCCAAGTCTTTCATAATGTAAACTTTGTACTGTACTATATAACATATCTCTGCTTTTATACATGTAACTTTGATTATCATTTTGTTAAATTGGTATACTTTGTAATACTTTGTAGAACTTTTCCCACCGGGCCTCCACTGAAAATGGGTTTCTGACCCAGTAGACTTTCCTGGTCAACAAATATCAATAAATAAATAAAATAAATAAATTGTAGGTCTAGGTTGTTTTCTTATGGCTAGGTTTAGAGCATACACATGATGTGGCCGCTCAACTAGCACTTCCTGCTGTGGAATACCAGTCCAGTTGCTTATTTGAGCTTTCATAAAATTAAAGCAGTCTGTTCCTTCCAGCTTCTCTGGTATAGCTGAAAATCTCAGGTTTTCCCTATGTGCTCTTCCTCTAATTCTATTATTTTTGAAACATCTCTTCTTGAGCAATCTCATATTCAGCCAGCCTTTTCATTTCGACCTCTGATTTTTGCAGCTTTATCATGACATCTGAATATCTGTTTAAAGCTTCTTTTTGTTCTAGACTGTTGTTGTTTGTGTTGATATACTCTCAGTGTTCTGTTTATTTTAACCAGATCTGTATACAGTTGTCTTTTATCTTCCTGTAGGTTATTGGAAGTCATGTCTGAAGGTTACATTACTTTTTGCTGAACAGCTGCAGAGTTCTCCCCAGTCAGTGGTTATTCCTCACTTTTTATGGCTGATTTTATCCAGGTCTTCTGTGTTTCTTTATTCCTGGCATCCAGGCAGTGTACTTGATAGCCAGTTACTGAAATTTATCCGTAAATACAAATCTACTAGTCTTCTCTGCTGAGTTTCTGTTTTCACGCTGGGATATCTAGAAATAAGCTGTTTCTCAGTGTGCAGCCATCTCGGAAGTTGGTGAAATAGTATCTTTGATAGAATTTTTGTTCTTACATTAGAACAGGTTTCATTTATATACCTGCAAGCTAAACATCATCTGTTGGTGTAGCCAAACATTTCTGATCCTTATGCTAGTTCATTTTTGCTTTTTAATTATCCCAGGCCCAAGGCACTCTATCTTGCAGGAAATGAAGGAAAAAAAAACATTGAATCTTTTTTTTTTTTACGATAGTCATTAAACTGAATGCACTTTCTCCAGGAAGCAGCACGGTGATACAGTGATTTAGGGTAGCATTGTCACCGCATAGTGTGAGTTTTCTGGTGTGATTATTAGCCAGGTGTCTTCTGTGTTGTGTCTCCATGTCCTCCCTGTGTTTGAGTTGATTTTCTGCAGGTCTCTGGTTACCTTCCATCACCTTTTGGTAGGCTGATCTGTGACTCTAAATTCTTCACAGGTGTGTTTGTGGTGCATGCTGTATGATACAAAAGGAAGGCCTGGGAATTTGCTTGCATTTCCTACTATCCTGGTAAAATTGTGGATGGCAGTGGCTGTTCACAGGTCTGCTGTATATACCCCTATGTTTCAAGATGGGTTGCTAACTGGCTCACTGATAGAGCCCATTCAGTGAGAATAGGAAATGCTAGATCCGACTCCAAACCTGTGACTAGTGGTGTACCACAGGGCTCAATCCTGGGACCCCTCCTGTTCGGTATCTACTTCTCGGAGGTACAAGCAAACACGGAGGGACTATGGCTAACAAAGTTCACAGATGACTGCAAACTGGGTGCCATAATTGAGACCCCTACTGATATAGACATCCTTCAAAAGGGTCTCACGGATACAGATACGTGGTGCCAAAACCACGGCCTCAAGCTAAATGCCAAAAAGTGCATTGTCATCCCCTTTGGGAAAAACCAAGTACCTATGAATTACAACATAGGTGGTAGCCCACTTACCACAGAGAGCGTGATAAGAGACCTAGGTACTCAGGTGGATAGTAACCTCTCCTTCGACAACCATATTACTAAATTGGTTAGAAAATCCTTCTACATAGCCCACCTTATCACAAAGGGGTTTGCATCTAGGAATAAGGAAGTTATTGTCCCCCTCTATTCATCACTTATTAGACCCATTATTGAATATAATGCCCCGTTTGGGATGTACCTAATAAGACATCTGCAACAACTGGAGAGGCCTCAAAAGTACCTCACAAAGAGGATACTGGGCCTCAAACAGATGCCCTATGCCATGAGGCTAAAAAAACTCAGACTGTACTCTGTCGCGTACCGGCTACTAAGAGGTGATCTCTGCCTGACATACAAGGCTATGTCAAACCCCGAATTGCTAGAAATGCTCCACCTGAAGAAAACCCAATCCTCCAGAGCTACATGCTCCAGGGACATAAACCTGACATCAACAATAAACAGGACTTGTTGGAGGGACAGATTTGTGTCCCAGAGACTCCCCTTGCTCTGGAATAATTTCCCCATAGATGTGAGGTAGAGCTCCTTGTTAGCGCTCTTCAGCAGGAATCTCGAGTGGATGGGAAATGGGAAATTCACCCCGGGAATCGCTTTGGTGGCCCTGTTAGACAGGGTCGCAGGTAACTAAACCACTTGGGAGGGAAGTGTAAGCAGTAAATTTTTGGCTAGGCTTAATTATGCCCTAGGACCAATAGCCTAGTACCTACCTATGAACCTATGCTGTAGGAGTCCTGTGCAATGGAGAGCAAGAATGGACTATCTAAAATACTGTGTAGCATTTAGAATACTGTTTAGTGACATGTGACTACACTTAGGCACAGCAACTTGGATTTAGTGTGTAAAAATAGCAGGAGTGCAGGGAGCACCATGTTTGCATTGGGGTGCAGGGGAGAGAAGACTCCTCCCCTTTCAATCACAGTTTACTTTTAAAAGTGTTGGTAGACACATTGTCTGGCCTTGCATTTCTATTAAGGAGTCAAGTTTAACACCTCTAATGCATTCTGTCATCCTGCGTTTTCCAGGCAGGGGTTATCATGCATATTTAGTTATATTTATATAGCATTTTGAATGTTCCATACATGAGGTCCCCTCATGTGAGCTACAAATCATGTATACTCATGTGGCACTTGTACTTCCTCAATCGTGGTTCATGAATAGACACAGTGACAGATATGTAGAGGCTTCTGGGGATCGTTGGATTACTATATCTGGGGCAAGTGCTGTAGTGACATACTGCAGTATTATGAGTAAACGTGTCTGTCATAATGCCCACTGCACATGAGCTGCATGTGACCTTTATTTTATGTATTTTAATGACATCACATTCTGTTGAATGTCAGATCCTACTGTATGCTGCCTGCATTCTTTCCAGCAAAAAAACATGGTAAGAAGGTACTGGAGGGAGCACTTAGTCTGCAGAATCTCAGGAATGACATGAAAAGGTCCATGGAATGCAAGCCTTAAGGGTGCCTGGGTACTGTCCCTAAAGTGATGTGGAAGCTGTGCAAGATTATTCTGTATGCAGTCATCAAGATGTTTCTGGAAGTCATTGCTGCTTTGGAACTTAGTCTATGATCAGAAATTTTCTGGCATCCCAGCCATCATGGGGTGTAGACTGATAAAGTCCTTAGACCCAAATGACCTACACTTGATTAATGGCATGTATATGGGAAGTTCCCCGATGCCCTGACCAAGTTTGCTCTAGTTAATATTGATACCACTTTGGGTGTCCCCTGAAAAGAGGCCATTGATGTAGTGGGACTAACCATGTCAACAAACTTTAAATAAAAATTGGCCCTATGCATTAGTGAAATGTGGTAGAGGCTGCAGTAGGCTTAGCAATGTTTGCACTGTAAAATCCAGGGACTTTATGCACAGCAATATGCATGCATGCACATTACCTAATAGCACCTGCAAGGGTTGCACTTCAGCCCTGGGATTGTGCTAGGTTAGTCTGTCTGACCACCTATCCAGCCTTGTACCTAGCTCTAGACTCACACCTCTATAGAAAGAATGGGCTGCTGAATTTGGAACCAAGGAAAGAGTGGGTTCTAGGGCTCTTACTCCAGTGATGGTATGGACTTAATTTTTGCATTGAAATGAGGATGCGGTGCTGATGAGCTCATGAGATAGAAAACAGATAGCTAATAAGACATTCATCCTTTCAGGGGTCTCCCTGGGGAGAGGTTACCATCTAAGTCACACAGAGGAACAAATGAGTTAACTAGATGAAAGTAGAGGAACCAGTAGAATGGACAAACGGACATGGGGAAGAAATATTCCACCAAAGAGTATGGAATGTGTTTGTAACATTAGCTGACAAAGGCTACACATAACACTGTTGTCAAGCATTTTAGTAAAGCAGAACTGGAAACAGGGCATACTTTTGTATTTTGAAGGTATTACTTGAAAAACAAAGTGAGGAAAGCTACAAAGAGGACTTATTACTAAAGGTGTCTTGAGTGTCAAGTAAAGCTTGAGTCATATGAAGGTAGTGAAATGCATTTTCTCCAACAGAGGACCATGGTGAGAAGATGCTGCAGGGGGCACATATCCTGCAAGATCTTGTGGCAAAGATGGAAAGACAAATGGAATGCCAGCTTTGACAGTGCCAGGAGTACTGTCCCTGATGTGATGTGGGAGCTGTCCAGGATGACTGTGTGTGCGCGTGTGTCTCATTACTGCTACAGGGATGGATCAGTGATCAAAATGTTTCTGGCAAAGAATTATGGAACCTGTATGTAATCTTAGATAACAAGGGCTAGTCACAGCTCATTTACCAAGCATTTTAATAAAGAAGAAATCGAAAAGGTAATATTTCTTGTTTCAGAAGCAGTATCTGAAAACAAAGGGATGGAAGCCATAAAGATGACTTGAGTGGCAAGTAAGGCTGTGATATGTGAAGGAAGGGGGCTGAATTTGAATAGGGAATGCGGCCTAAACAACATGTTCTACATTGACAGACTTAAAGCCTTGTAACTATACTTGGTATCCTATAGACTGCTAAGAGGTGACCTGTGTCTGACATAAAAGGCATCCTCCGACCCATTACTGATGGATTAACTGCATATCAGCAAGTCAGATGGCATCAGAGTTGGTCTAGGTATCTAATCCTCTTCTGCAAAGTCAATAGAACAGTTGGGAGGGACAGATACATTTCACTGAGCATACCTCTGTTATGGAACAGACTCCACATAAAACAAAGTTTATCCCTCTCCATTTTAGATCGATGGATGAGAAACAGAAAATTTACTACAGGACTGTCCCTGTACTACTGACAGATGTAACTCCTAAATGCTTTATCCCATGCATGGGCCCCTCAAATAATCTATGGTATAATCCCAGTTATTCTCACTAGGGGTAATATATGATTACCGACCATGGGATAGGTAAGGCCAATCTATAGTCAAATGACTTAGGTTATTTTGAGCACAAAAAGGGAAATTGGCTAGGCTAAAATCACCTGCAAGGGCAGCGAGCCTAGTACTTACCTATGAACCTATGAATTTATTTGTTAACCAGGCACTTAGTCCAAAGATCCTTTTCTGTTGTGATTCAGGAAGAAAGCACAGGAGAAGAAGTTTGTACAATGGGAGCTAAAAATTCCATTAAAGCATTCAAAATTTGTATTAAGAATATAGAAAAACAGTTTTCATATAAAATACTTTAGTTTTCATACATATGTACACTCTAAGTAATTCAGTTTGCTTTTATTTGTGTAAAGTACTGTTAAGCAGCCTTTCATTGTATAAAATACAATTATCAAAAATAACTGATTGAAGTATAAACCTTACAAATTATTTTCTTATCATATAACACATTGCAAATGCAACCTTTGCAAAGACAACCTGTCATTTATTATAATGTATTGTAGACATTGAGGGCTTATTCTCATTTCTGTGGATTACGTGTGTTCACGTCACAGCAGTTTAAATGTAATATCTCAAGGTGGTAGGTACTTGTGTAATGTTGCTAGCTTCACATTGGAGCAAGAGCCAAGTTTTCAGTGGTCTGATTTGACAGCCCTCATGAGAAGAAGCAAAATAGGTGTTAAATTGCCTATCAGTGATCATGCTTTTTCTGAGGTGTAATGATCTCAGAATAAGAATAATAAAGTATAGGGGTGTATGGGGTGAAGTCCCACATGTGTAAGCTGCAAGAGGTCCTGCTCCATGCAAAAATGATTTTTTGTGTCACGTTTGATAGTGATCATGATGAGTTAAGTGCACATTTTTTTCAGAATGTGTGTAAATGAGCTGTTATTTATAAAAACATTTAAGTTTTTCTAATCAATTTAACCAGTAAGTTAATGATAGTTATAGAACGATAAGTTGTATAAAAAGACTAGCAAATCAGAAGTGATGAAGTCATTGTTTGTTAGTTACATTGGACCCAAACTTGAGAACAGAATAACAATAGGGAAGCCTTATAAGAAAACAAGCATGAGTAAACTAGAAAGAGTATAGCGTAAATATACCAAGGGCATCCATGGTTGTTAAAATTTAAGTTATTATGAAAGACTAAAATATCTGAAAATGTGTAATGTCTCACATGATATTTTAGAGACCTTATTCAGGTATATAGGACATTTAGAGACAGCTACCTCTGGGAAAGTTTGAGGTTATCAGAAACTAGGAGAGAATCATCAGACAACCTGTATAGGTTCATAGGTTCATACTAGGCTATCTGCCCAAGGGCATTTATAAGCCTAGCCCATAGTTATTTGGCTTTCGCCACCCCTTTAGTTTGAATAAAACTATGCTTATTATTTTGCTGTGCCTCTGTCAAGCAGTGACACTGAAGTAATCCCTGGGGTATATCTGCGATCCCCCATCCATTGGTCAAGATTCCTCTTGAACAAGGCCAGCGAGGTGCTCTGCCTCACATGTACCGGGATTTTGTTCCACAGCATAGGGAGTCTCTGGGTGATGAATCTGTCCCTCCAGCATGTTCTATTAATAACCGTGTCAAGGTTTAAGTCTCCCGCCCTTGTGGTTCTGAGGGATCTAGATTTTTTGAGGTGAAGCATATTCATCAAATCAGGGTTTGACAT
Organism: Protopterus annectens; assembly: GCF_019279795.1. Lineage (NCBI taxonomy): Eukaryota > Metazoa > Chordata > Ceratodontiformes > Protopteridae > Protopterus > Protopterus annectens. Next base: position 1,177,997,733 of record NC_056731.1, on the reverse strand, counting down.
GGCCTTATATGTCAGGCACAGGTCACCTCTGAGCAAGCGGTATGAGACTGAATAGAGCTGGAGTTCTTTCAGTCGGGCAGCATAATTATATTTTTGAGACCCTTTATCCTTTTGGTGAGGAACTTTTGGGGCCTTTCCAGCTGCTGCAGGTGTCTGGTCAGATACATTCCGAATGGGGCATTGTACTCAATCATAGGTCTAATGAGTGATGAGTACAGGGGGGCGATGACCTCCCTTGATCTAGATGTGAATCCCTTCATGATCAGGTGGGCAATGTAGAAGGTTTTCCTAACTACTTTAGCAACATGAGTGTCAAACGAAAGGCTACTGTCAACCTGGGTCCCCAGATCCCTGATGACTTCTTCTGTGCTCAGTGGATTGCCACCTATATGGTAGCTAGGGTAACCTTGTTTTTCCTGAAGGGTATGACTATGCATTTCTTGGCATTTAACTTTAGGCCATGGCTCTGGCACCAGTTATCCGTTTCTGTGAGGCCCTTCTGAAGGATATCTGTGTCAGATGTGTTTTCGACTATGGCCCAGTTTGCAGTCATCTGCAAACTTTGTCAGCCATAACCCTCCTGTGTTTGCTTGTACTTCAGAAAAGTAGATGCCGAACAAGAGTGGACCCAGGACTGAGCCCTGTGGGACACCACTTGTGACAGGCTTTGAGTCTGACATGGCTCCAGCAACTCTGACCCTGTGGGTTCTGTCACTTAGCCAGTTTGCAACCCATCTTGTGATGTATGGGTTTACATTCAAGCTGATGAGTTTTTGATGATACCTGAGTGGGGTATTGTGTGAAGGCCTTTGCCAGGTCAAGGTAGGCTGTATGGACTGCCTTTCCCTCATCAATGGCCTTGGTGACTGTCTCGAAAAGTCAACCAAGTTTAAAAGGCATGATCTGCCTTTGACAAAGCCAAACTGGGTTGGATCCAAAGTCTGCAAGTTCCCTATGTCTTTATTTATGAGTTCCATTATGATCCTCTCCATGGCTTTGCAGATAAGGCTTGTCAAGCTAATGGGACGGTAATTTCCAGGGTCGGTGGAGGCACCGCCCTTGTGAAGTGGGACCACAGTCGCGGCGCCACTCCTTGGTACGTATCCTGAGGTGAGGCTAAGATTAAACAGCTGTCCTAACTGCGGGTTTAATTCCTCATTGAGTTCATGGAGCACACAGCCGGGACACCATCCGGTCCCATGGATGCTGTGTTTTGCTTTGGAGAGAGCAGTTCTCACCTGGGCGTTGGAGATGTTTGGGGGCTACAATCCTCTGGTATAGATATCTCTCCTTTTGGGGAGGGGAGAAGTTTGCACTGAACCTGTCAGCCAGTATGTTGGCAATGTGTGTAGGTTCAGTAATCTTCACATCATTTTGAACTAATTCTGAGCATATCTGGGAGTTTCCTCCTAGGTTTCTAACATAGCTAAAGAAGGCCTTATGATTGTCTTTTGAATCCTTGGCGATTTTTCTCTCAAAATTTGCCTTGGATGATTTTATGAGAGCTCTTAGTTTTTACTTATAATGATCAAAGGTGTCTTACCTTTCAAGGATTTTGCTCTATCTTGTAGTAGCTTCCTCCTTTTGTTGTAGAGCTTGTTTATGGCTGGGGTCCACCAGACTGGACGCTTGCCTTTGGTACAAAGAGTCTTAGTTTTGTTTGGGATTGCCTGATCCATGCAGTCCTGTAGGTGCTGGTAGAAGGCATTTGTAAGTGATTCAGCGGTTTGAGTAATGTTTACCACTGGCTCAGGGGCCTTAAAGGAGACCACACTAGTTTTTAGAAGTGTGAAGTCGGCTTTTGAGAAGTTTTTCACTGTGGTCTTTTTATTTCAAGTGGGGCGGATGAGGACCTCCAGCGAGATTAGTTTATGATCTGATCTCACCAGTGAGGGGTATACTTCCAGTGTTGAACATTGTGATCCCATGTTCGTGATGATGAGATCAAGTATGTTTTCTCCTCTTGTGGGGATGGTGACTAGTTGTTCCATGGCATTTGAGTTTATGAACTCCAGGAACCTTTGGGCTAGAGTGTTTGGGCTTGAATAGTGTTCCCAGTCTATATTAGGGTAGTTGAAGTCACCTAGTATGATGGTGTTTGGAGATACATTTATCCCCTCCATTGTTTTCAGGAAGGCCATGTGAGGTTCCTGAGTTTGAGAGGGTGGCCTGTAACATGCTACAAATTGCAGAGCAGTCTTGCCTATGGTTAATTGCACCTGGATGGTCTCCGATGCATCGTGCGTTGCCACCAACCTTGAGGTGTGGGTGTCCTTTATGAATATGGACACCCCTCCTTTCTTGGTGTTGTCCGGATTTTGGGGCGGAACGCATGATATGAGGTGAAACCTGCTAGTGCTGGGGTGCTCTCAGGAGCCTTGAACCAGGTTTCTGTCACAGCACAGACATCGATGTTCTCCATACTGAGAAGGGCCTCGAGTGCGTGCATCTTGAGATTGAGACTTCTGGCATTGAGCAGCATTACCCTTAGTTTTTACTTTTTGTGTTCTAGGGTGGAAGGTTTAGAAATTGAGCCTTGCCTAAAACACGCACTATGAGGGGTGGCAAGAGCCTTTGCCAATATCCAGAAGCCTAGGGGTGACAGGTGCAAGCCGTCCCTTGAAGCAGCGTGGCTTGTCCAGCATGTCATCCCAGGCAGACAGACATTGGATCCCCTTTGAATGACACCAGAATTTAAGCCAATTATTAAAGCTGATCATCTTATCACTGTATTGTGGCATCATTCTAGGTGAAGGTAGGATACTGCTCAAGGTCAGGGTCATACCTGCCTGGGCTACATAATCAGAGAGCTCCTCAATGTCTCTTTTCATGTAGTCCAAGGAGGTACGTCTCAGGTCATTGACACCAGCGTGGACAATGACTGAGTCGTACTTGTACCTGCTGTTGAGAGACCTGAGTGCTTGTGTTATGTGGCGGATTCTAGCGCCCGACAGGCAGCTTACTGTGACTTCTCCTTACTCAGTCTGGTGAGCGGGACGTCAGTGTGTCTGACTATGGAGTCACCTATGACAAGTATGTTTGGTGTTGTATTTGGCCTTAAGGGCAGTGACTGCTTTGCACACTGATTTTGTTGTTTATGTGTTGTTTGTGTGGTGTATTGAGTTTGCAGTTGCTTGGGTGTCTGCTTTGGAGGCCTCTGCTGTTTAGGTAAATTTTTACTCAGAGCCTCCGAGTATGTCTTAGTTTGTTTATGTGTTTGATTCAGTGGTGTGGTTGAGTTATGTGAGACTGGTATTGTGGTGTGTGTAGTTGCCTTCTCCTCCTGCCTGGTCTTGCCAGTCCTGAGTTGAGAGAGCTCAGCCTCCAGTCTGGCTAAATAGCTGCATCTCTCACAAGTGTTAGTGTTACATGGGAGGAGGAGATGGTTGTCCGTGTACATGAGGCAATTGTAACATTGTCTCAGAATTCCCAGATTCACCAAATGGGCAGGAGAGGATGCCAGCATCTGACCCTTCGACATGCTAGAAAGAATTATGAGTTGGTATGAGACAGAAAAGTAGTGGGCTTAGCAGGGAAGTGGGCACTCCTGGGGGGTTTTGCTAGTGAGAGATTTGTATAATATAGGAGTGCTTGACCTGCAAAGAGAATGCTTATAAGACAAGGGATATGCTTATAAGACAAGTGCTGAGCTTTTTGAGAAGAAAAAGCTATTTGGAACAAGTGCTGCACTTTTTAGTGTAGGTGTAAACTGTTTAGGTTCCTAACAGAGCAGTTCTAAGGGAAAAATTGAAGAACAGACTTTCTGGAGCCAGAAAGAGTTTAACCTTGTTTAACCGGCGCTGCCCGATGCTGCTCTAGTGGCAACTCCGCGCTAAATCGCGCTAAAGCACGTTAAAGTGTGCTTGATAGCAGGGGCTGGAAAGAAGCAGGAATAGACCCAAAAGGGAAAATAAAACTACAGTTTCAAGTCAGTAACCACCTCTACGGGGGGCAGGGAAGCTGCTCAATGTTAGTCACTGCCACTGATCAACAGAGAGACCCTCCTTCAGCCCAAGCAAAAATTGCCTCACAGAAACTTTCAAACAGTTCAGGAACAGCAAGCCTGTAACTGAACTTTTTTAACTCTCAGAAAAGTGGGAAAAAAGCAAGATTTTTTTTTTGTTTTTGTTTTTTTACAGAGATAGCAGAGGTTCACAAATAATATCAAGTTATAACAGTGCAGTAAATGACCCCACACAAGAGTGCTAGGTCAAGGACAGAAAATATGCAAGTTTTAAGAAAAAAAGATTTAAAATTAAGTGCAAACAGGAAATTCAGCAAACAGCTTTTGGTTGTGCTCTAAATACAGCTACTAATACAGAAATCAAGTTTAACAAGCCAGGAAATGCTCAAGCTAGGCAGCTATGCAGAAAAACTTAGCAAATAAACAGAGAAAAAATACTTAAAATCTCAAAAGTGGCTCCCTTCTTCTCTCAGCGATTTTTCCTCTTGGAGGGTGCTTCACCAACAGCCAACAAGCCTGAAAAGACGCTCAAACCACGAGGCAACTAGGTTTTAAGAGAGGAAGATGAAGGAGTTATGGAAATGACCCCTAGTGGCCAATAAAACTACAGTTTCAAGTCAGTAACCACCTCTACGGGGGCAGGGAAGCTGCTCAATGTTAGTCACTGCCACTGATCAACAGAGAGACCCTCCTTCAGCCCAAGCAAAAATTGCCTCACAGAAACTTTCAAACAGTTCAGGAACAGCAAGCCTGTAACTGAACTTTTTTAACTCTCAGAAAAGTGGGGAAAAAGCAAGATTTTTTTTTTTTTTTTTTTGGTTTTTACAGAGATAGCAGAGGTTCACAAGTAATATCAAGTTATAACAGTGCAGTAAATGACCCCACACAAGAGTGCTAGGTCAAGGACAGAAAATATGCAAGTTTTAAGAAAAAAACGATTTAAAATTAAGTGCAAACAGGAAATTCAGCAAACAGCTTTTGGTTGTGCTCTAAATACAGCTACTAATACAGAAATCAAGTTTAACAAACCAGAAAATGCTCAAGCTAGGCAGCTATGCAGAAAAACTTAGCAAATAAGTAAGATTCTATAGGAATGAGAAGTGTACTAATTTGGTCTTTGAGAGAGCAACTGATGCATGGAACAGACCACCAAATTGCATTCAAATAAGCACTAGTTTAGATATTTTTAAGAGTAGCCTGGACATTTATTATGGGAACAACTGTTTTGGTATATTATCAGGCTAGAAAGGCATTAATGCCCATACTTGACATATTTGTGTATGTAACCTTGCAGTTGGGCTGATATGATGTAAGCTTTGATGTGTAGATGAGACAAAAGTGGACCCAATACTATGTTAGAATGCTATACATTTATGACTTAGCTACTTTCACTACTTTCTGCATTTACAAGATGAAAAATACATTATTTTCTTACTAACAGACCTAAATAAATCAGGTAAGCACTAAATCCATTATGTGCAAAGGGGGGTTGCTGGAACTGATTAGAATTATGTAATTCCGGATTCATGGTGAAGGCCTTGTAAGTTTAAGGTTAAGGAAATGGCTGCAGATGTTCATCGTGTTTCACTGGTGCAGTCATGACTGTAGGGTTCTCCCCTGCCGGCAGGCAGCCCTCGGTCGGCCAGAATCCCAAAGTCTGGGTCCGGCGTCGGCTGTTCAAACATGCTCCCTGACGTCAGAGCGCCAGGAGTACAAAGCTGACAGCCGACGCCATCTTCTCCAGTCTTTCTTGCCGTGCGGTGATAGCAGTTCGCAAGTGCCGGTCGGCTGACTCCTGACGAATTTTACTGATATACTTGAATCCGGAGATTTTCTTCTCCACTCAAAGCTAAGTACCCCATTGGGGAAACTTTTTTCTTGCTCCACTCCGATGTCAGAAAAAGTTAATAATTGTATTTCATGTGGGAAGCAAATACCTCATAAGGATTTTCATTCTTACTGTATTCCTTGCTTGGGCCCTGACCACGACGTAGCTAGTTGTCGGTTTTGTGCTAGATTCAATCAACGTACAATTAAGCGAAGGTACGATTTTGCCTTTCATTACTTTGGTAGGCGCTTTAATTACAAAATGTCGTCGGATACGGTTCCGGCTACCGGAGTTCACAAACGTTGCAAGGATAAAGACAGGCCTCTGAGGTCTTTTGTCTTTTTGTCCTCCAAATCTGATGATAGTGCAGAACCGGAGCCAGCTTCAGGTTCGGCACTCATCAGTGAGGCGCTTTTGCAGCCCCTGTCGTCGGCCATTTCAGAACCGACGGCCGAAACGGACTCTCATGAGGAGCCAACCAGGCCTTTAAATATTCCTGTTGCAGGACCTTTGGACAATGCTCCGGATGGGGTCCGGAGCCGCTGTGCAGGTACCGGCTTCCGAAGGGGTTTTCAGGCCTACTCAGCTACTAATAAAGGCAAAGCCAAAGACAAAGGCAAAGACTCCTACAAAATCAAAGACTTCTACACAGGCCTCTTCTGAACCAGCTCCCAAGTCACAGAAACAGTTACTCAAGATGGCGGAGGATTTACTTACTATGATTAGGGGTTCTCATCCCCCTCCAGACAAAAGGCCTAGCCAGGATATCTCTTATGATTCCTCTGATCAGGCTTCTGTTTCCTCTGTTTCTTCTTCCGATCAGGAATATTCTTTCCCTCCTTATGAGGATTCTGATGCTGAAGAATCCATTCCTTCAGCTTCTCCCCCTGAGGATTTTTCTTTTGGGGAAACTTTGCATGAAATGAGGGAACATTTCCACTGGGAAGGACAGGAGTATTCGGAATCCAAGAAAAGACTGAGGGAATTTCTTTTTCTTCCCCAACATAGACCCCTGGCTATTCCTCCTGTTTTGGATATTGTGGATGATGCCTTTTCGGAGGCTAACTTAACCCCTGACTCTTTTCCTCCTGCTCCTGTTAAGCCTGATAGATATTACAGGGTTCCTGATTCCCATCAGTTTTTATATAAGAACCCTTCTGCTGACCCTGAAACCATTTCCCAGGGTCCTAAGGGAGCTAAGGCCGCTTCTGCCAAAAATCCTATTCCTACTGAAAAGGATTCTCGATCCTTAGAAAGATGGGGCAAAAAGGTGTACACTTCTGCTACTTTGTCCATTAGGGCTTTAAACTGTCAGTTTCATATGTTTAAATACCAGCAATTTCTACTTTCTGTCTTGAAACAAAAGCTCACTTCCATTTCTGCCTGTGCAGATGATAAGGAATTACATGACTTACTGCATGCCACTGAACAGGTTGGGAAGCATGGTTTACACTGTGGATTTGATGCCTTGGAGGCTTCTTGTAGGGCTTCAGCCTCTGGCACAGTCATTCGAAGGCATGCATGGCTAAAGGAAGAAAATTTACCTGAACAAGTAAAGGCTAAATTATTGGATGCTCCTGTTCAGCATAATGTTTTGTTTGGATCAAAAGCTGAAGAGGTGATTAAAAAGATGGAGGATAAGGCGAAATCCATGCAAACAGTTAAAGATTTCTTACAGGTGCAGCCTCCTAGATTTAGCAGGAATTGGCCTTCTAAAAATTGGTCCGTTCCCTCTTCAGACAGGCCTCAGAGGGGTAGATATAGACGTTCCAGAGGGAGGCCTCAAACACAAGCTGCTTATAGACCAAGACAGTGGACTGCTTCCACTCCTAGGGGAGGAGAGGACAGGTCTCAATCTCAAAGGAAACAAACTCAATGACTCCCTCTGTTGGGCTGCAGGAACTTCTTGCCTGGAAGCCCCTCTCGGAGGAAAACTCTCTCTTTTTTATCAAAATTGGACTCAAATAACCCAAGACAAATGGGTTTTGGATGTGATTTTAAGCGGTTACAAATTCCATTTTCACACCTTGCCAAGACTAAGCGGATGGCCAGACCTTCCAAAACATCAATGGACGGAGGCCTTACACCAGGTGGAAGCTCTTTTGGCTATGAATGCCATAGAACTGGTTCCTCTTTCAGAGATGGGAAAAGGTTTTTATTCAAGGCTCTTTCTAGTCCCAAGGAAGCAAAACTCATGGAGACCCATTCTGGATCTGTCGGTCTTGAACACCTTTCTAGAAATTCCAAAATTCAAGATGCTTACTCTACAGCAGCTACTTCCAATGCTGTCCAAAAATGCATGGATGGTAACTTTGGATTTAAAGGAGGCATATTTACACATTCCCATCAGGCAGGATCGCAGAAAATACCTCAGGTTCAAAGCCGGATCGAGGCACTTTCAATTCTCTGCGCTGCCCTTTGGATTATCTACTGCGCCCAGGGTCTTCACCAAATGCCTGGCTCCAGTAGTAGCTTACTGCAGACTCAAGGGAATTCAAATTTACTCTTATCTGGACGATTGTCTAATTCAGGCAGACAGCAAGGATGTCTTACTCCAGCATCTAGAATTTGTACAGAACCTCCTCAAGTTCCTGGGATTCTCTGTAAACATAAAAAAGTCAATTTTGACACAATCACAACAGATAACTTTTCTGGGTGCACTTCTAAACACCACAACCCAGATGGCATTTCTGACATCCGAAAAACAGTTACAGCTGGCTTCAACTTTCAGAACCTTGGCAACTTTAACTCATCTATCTGCAAGGAAATTCCTGCAGGCTTTGGGTTATATGGCCTCCTGCATCCTTCTCGTACCATATGCAAGACTACACATGAGGAAAATACAGTGGTACCTAAAAAGTGTATGGTCTCAGAATTGCCACAGTTTAGACATACTGATCTCCGTCCTTCCTTGTCTTCAAAAGGAATTTCTTTGGTGGTCCAGGGCATGTGCTGTAAACAAAGGGAAGCCCTTCCGTCTGCCTCCTGCCTCTCAGATTCTAACCACGGACGCCTCGGATTATGCTTGGGGAGCCCATTTTTAGGGCAATTGTTTGCAGGGCCTTTGGACAAAGGATCAGAAGCACCTGCATATCAATTTAAAGGAAATGTTAGCCGTTCAGAAAGCCCTATTGGCCTTCAAGAATCTTTTACAACCAGGGCAACTGTTAATACGGACAGACAACACCACAGTTATGTGGTACATAAACAAGCAAGGGGGATATCATTCCTACCCCCTTTGCAGACTAGCCATGGATCTATGGAACATGGCTCTAGCTTGCAATCTGGATCTTCAAGCTCAGTTTCTACCAGGGAAGCAAAACTTCCTGGCAGACAGTCTGAGCAGAAATCTTTCGGATCCACACGAGTGGATGCTGGACACCAAAATATTCAGGATGATAGTAGTCTGGGGATGCCCGCACATAGACTTCTTTGCATCCCATCTCAATCATCAACTACAGATTTTTTGCACCAGGACTTTCCACAGAGAGGCTTGGAAAGTGGACGCCCTGTCATTCAGTTGGAGGAACCTCTCGGGATATGCCTTTCCGCCTCTTCCTCTTCTTCCACGGGTCTTATTGAAGATAAAACAGGACAAACCCAAGATGATAATCTTGCTGGCTCCAAATTGGCCTCGACAGTTTTGGCATCCAACTCTAAAAAACCTATGTCTGGAGCCCCCTTGGGTTTTACCTCAGTCTCCGAACCTTCTGTCCCAACATCAGGGTCAGGTTCTTCACTTTCATGTCAGAACTCTCAGCCTGGCGGCCTGGTTAATCCAGGGCCTTTGATTTCTTCTTTCCTACCCAAGCAGGTTATGGATGTCATTTTAGAAGCCAGACGTCCTAGCACTAGAAAATCTTATGCAGGAAAATGGAAAAGATTTTGTTCCTGGATGCAGGCTCAGGATTCTGATCCTCTTCTTCCAAACATTTCTTCAATTTTACTTTACTTGACAGATCTCTTACATAAGGGTCTCTCTTTCTCTTCCATTAAGATACATGCCTCTGCTATTTCTGCTCATTATAATACAGACCCTCCAATCTTTTCCCACCAGCTCATGAGACAGTTTCTCAGAGGAGCTAAGAATTTAAGACCTCCTAGATCTCCTCCCATTCCTGCTTGGGATCTCAACTATGTTTTGGAAAAACTAACCTTGCCTCCTTTTGAGCCTGCTGCCTCTTCTGACATCAAGTTTTTATCTTGGAAGACAGCTATCTTGTTAGCCCTAACCTCTGCCAGGAGAGTTTCAGAGTTACAAGTCCTTATGGCTGTGGAACCTTATATTATTTTTCATCAAGACAGGGTATCTTTGAGGACTAATCCTACCTTCATGCCTAAGGTGGTTTCCAAAGTGGCTTTAAATCAAACTATCCACTTGCCAACATTTTTCCCCACTCCTCAAAATAAAGGGGAAAGGATCTTACATTCCTTGGATGTACACAGACAACTACATTTTTACCTGGACAGAACCAAGGACATCAGAAAATCAGAACAATTGTTTATTTCTTATGCTTCAAGTTCCCAAGGTAAAGCCATTTCAAAACAGACCATTTCTAAATGGATTGCTCATGGAATCAGATTTTGCTATTCTCACCATGGAAAGCAAATCCCAGGGAGTATACGGACTCATTCCACCAGAGCTGCTGCCACTTCTGCGGCCTTCCTCAGGGGAGTTCCTACCAAAGACATTTTGGAAGCTGCAACTTGGAGTTCAGTGCATACTTTTTCTAAGCACTACAATCTCCCTCTCTACTCTAAGTCTAGGGCAGGCTTTGCTTCTGCAGTTTTGCAGGGCCTTTTAGCCGCCCCTTCTTCTTTATGACCACCTCCCTTTCTTTCAGCTTTGGGATTCTACCCTACAGTCATGACTGCGACAGTGAAACACGATGAACATAGTACAGTTGTGTACACCTACCATAAATGTAGATGTTCGAGTGTCTTCACTGTTGCAGTCTGGGTTTCCCTCCCTCCTGTCCCCTCTTATTTTTACTTTTGTGTGGTTCCTTTTTCACCATTCTTCTGAGGTGTATTTGCAAAGGTTATGGGACCTTTTTCATTTTGGGACTCCTGACATCTGGGGCAAGAAAAACTGGAGAAGATGGCGTCGGCTGTCAGCTTTGTACTCCTGGCGCTCTGACGTCAGGGAGCATGGTTGAACAGCCGACGCCGGACCCAGACTTTGGGATTCTGGCCGACCGAGGGCTGCCTGCCGGCAGGGGAGAACCCTACAGTCATGACTGCAACAGTGAAGACACTCGAACATCTACATTTATGGTAGGTGTACACAACTGTACTTTACAGAAAGGTAAACCAGAAAACACTAGGTACAGAGTGGCAGCTAGATGGCTCAGTTATGTGCTGCTCTTTTTGTATGGAAAAGACAGAATGCATTGTAAACCTAAAGGCTAGAGAGCCAGTACACAAGCTTAATCAGCAATGTAACTCTAGATGGTCCGTTATGTTATGTCACTGGGCTGATGTAATACTTACTTAGGTTCACACCTATAGTTTATAAGAATGAAAGTGTTTTTTTCAGTTAACCAGCATTATGCATGTAGTCTCTTAAGGAATAATTGAGTAGCAGAAATGTTTTAATGCTATTTGCCGTATGTTTATTTAGTCTCAAATTGTTCCATTTCTCGCTGTCTCTCTGTACTATACACACACACACACACACACACACACACACACACACACACACGTATATATGTATAAACTATGTGTGTGTGTGTGTATATGGGTAGCATTGCGGTTCACACCTATAGTTTATAAGAATGAAAGCGTTTTTTTCAGTGAACCAGCATTATGCATGCAGTCCCTTAAGAAATAATTGAGTAGCAGAAATTAACTATTTTTATTAATGGCATTTGTCATATATTTTAGTCTCAAATTATCGTATTTCTCGCTTTCTTTGTACTACACACACACACACACACACATATGTATAAACTGTATATATATATATATATATATATATATATATATATATATATATATATATATATATAGAATTACCTGAAAGCGCAAAACAACAACATGGCCGACACCACATCACCAACAACTGAATAAAATCATTAAAAAGGAACATAAAATTCCCTTTCAACTGCTAGCAGGGGGGCTACTCTGCCCTGCACCCCCTAGTGGGGGGCTCTGCTCCCCCCCCCCGTAACTTTAATATACCATCTCCGAGATTGCACTACAGTGCAGGAATGGAAATCTTTCCATTCCGCACTATAGTGAGATGCCAGTTTCGCATTGTTGGTTATTCCGAATGTCGATCATATGGTATCGGCCATATGGTTGTCGGCATTCTGGAGTGTCGACAGTGTCAGGTAGACCTATATATATATATATATATATATATATATATATATCTATGGGTAGCTGCTTACATAGAGTGTTGTTATAGTTGACAGCTGTTTTTGTCAAGACAATTTCATTGACAAAACAGCAGTTGTGTGAGATTAGTGTAATAATGGGGTCAGAAAATATGCTCTTTCCTTGGAATAAATAATTAGCAGGGGATGGAAGTTGTGCAGCCCTCCTCCACATGGGTGTGTGTGTGGGGGGGAGGGGGGAGACTTGTCCCATTTAAAAAAAGTATAGTTTTGTAGCTGCAGCCCAGTTTTTTTTTTTTTTTGAGTTGATGTTAATGACCATGCTGAAAATAAACCATTTTAGGAAAGTTGAAAAAAGTATGTTAAAGATACACTCAGCTGCATCCTGCTGTAATACTATTTATCTGGCGGTGATGCCCTTTAATACTGCTTTTTTAATACTTGATTTACTGTCATTTTCCTTAAACACAGTTTTTTTGTATGCTTTCCAAATTTACACACTGCAAATAAATCTAACAGCAAATCTATTAGTCTTTCTTCAAATTGGCACTGCTCCTCTAGGTTACACAGATGTGTTGTATAAATAAAAAATCTAACCCCCCTCCCCCCGCATTTAACACAGGTATCAGATTCAGACATTTCTGTAAAGTTTCTGTAATCTTTGAATGATTTCTCAGATGATTTAGATGCTGTTGCCAAACAATTTAGTCCTCTGTACATTTTGACACCCATTATGTTTATCAGCACAGTTTCGTTTCTCATTTGGAATGTCATTAGCTATAAAACACAGTTCAATGTTTCCAACATAAAGTTTGCCATCTTTCTTGGTAACATTAAAAGCATTACTATGACCAACATGCCAAACATTTTAAAAGTGTAGCCACATTCAGCCATATGCATTTTTATTTCTATTTAGGGCTTCTGACCACATGCAAACTGGAATATAAGCAATTGTGTTCATATACTTACCCATTTTGGTCGTTGTTTTTGTACCAACATTCATATTTTAAAGTGTCTTTTGCTCCGAAGCACTGCTTGTGCCTTTTCTATACTTTTAAACAGTCAGAAATCACTTAAAGTGGAGGCCACATCTGCATTACAGTGGAATAAAGCCTTGGAAGTATGACAGTTATATAATAATACAATAAATGCAAAAAGTTGTTTTCCAAGAAAACAAAAACAAGGACCCAACAATGGAAAAGCACCCTCTGCAGCTTTAACAGACAAGCAAATAAGACAACTTGTCAAATCCTCCAAGAGCTCCTTTGAGAGAAACCTAGCAAGTACTGCCAAGGATAACCATAAGGCCTTTTAGAGCTATGTACATAAAGGGTAGGACCCAAGCATGTGAAGAACTGGTAGCCGATGGTATCACACACACTGACCCTACAGAGATAGCGACCCTGCTAGCGGATGTGTTTGGTGAAAATTTCACTCAATTATCCCCTCCTAACTTACAACAATCCCTCTCCCAACCCCACCTTACATATCTGAAGAGCCGGTCCTCATAGCTCTGTCAAAGCAAAATACACTGCCTCTGGGACCAGATGACATCTCAGGTTGTCTTCTAAACAGGCTAAAACATGAACTAGCATCACCACTAAGTACCCTTTTCAAACATAGCCTAAACACAGGCTTTGTTCCTGCAGAATGGAGAACAGCTACAGTTATTCCCCTCCACAAAGGTGGCCTAGCAACTGACTCGGGGAATTACAGACCCATAAGCCTGACCAGCCTCATCTGTAAGGCCATGGAGTGTATCACTATGGACCTCATAAATAGACATATGTGATCTCCAAACCCTGGATCCTACCCAATTCGGCTTCTTGAAGGGCAGATCCTGCATATTAAATCTGGTGGATTTCTTTGGAAGTGTGGCCAAGGCCACTGATGAGGAAAAATCTGTGCACACAGCATACCTCAATTTGGCAAAGGTTTTCAACACAATCCCCCAGTCAGGCATTACAGATAAACTTATCAAACTGAATGTAAACCCCTTTGTTGTAAGATGGGTTGGAAAATGGCTCAGAAACCGGACATACACTGTCAAAATGGGTGACTCCACATTAACCATCAGACCTGTTACCAGCTGGATGTAATACGGGTCTGCGCTAGGCCCCCTACTGTTTGGTATGTACTTCTCAGAAGTTCAGGTCAAACTAAAGGGTTGTGACTGACCAAGTCTGCAGATGACTGCAAAGTAGGTGCAATCATTGAATCCCCAAATTATGTCATCATACTCCAGGATGGTCTCACATAGACCAACGACTGGTGTATTAGTTGCAGTCTCAAACTGAATGCAAAGAAATGCATCATCATTCCCTTTGGCACAAAAAAATGTCCCTTCACACTATCTAAATCAATAACAATACCCAAAGTACCCATGAAGTGGTAAGGGACCTGGTATCACAGGTTGACCGCAATGTTAACTTCGACCACCACATGTCTACCATTGTAATGAAAGCTTTCTATGTAGCTTACTTGATTAGTAAAGGCATCGCCTCAAAAGCAGAAGAAGTTACAGTCCCCTATACTCGGCACTTATCCGGTTCGTAAGTGAGTATAACACCACATTTGGCATGCACCTTACCAGGCACTTACAGCAAATAGAGAGACCTCAGAGGTTTCTAACAAAGAAGATCAAGGGCCCCCAGCATGTGCCTTATACTGACCAACTAAAATCCTCGTCACTATACTCCGTATTGTATAGACTTCTTAGGGGAGACTTGTGCCTGGCCTACAGAGCAACCCAAGACCTACACCTAATGAACTTGCTGCATATCTGTAAATCAAATGGGTCTAGGGCTACCTGTTCCATGGACTTAAATATGGCCAGCAGCTTAACTAGAACATGCTGGAGGGATAGATTTATCTCCCAGCGACTGCCAGGTTTTTGGAACGGGCTACCAATTCATGTGAAACAGAGCACCTCTATGACACTGTTCCTGAGGAACCTGGATGAGTGAATGGTCCACCATAAATTCCTACCAGGGATAACCCTCCTGGACATGGACAGTCATCACTAAATGCAGTCATGGATATTGACTTGTACCTCTACGATATTACATTGAATCAAAATGGCTACGCTTAAAATGACCTCTGGGTCGATAGCCTAATAATCTCCTATAATCCTAGGATCCTATTAAGGTTCTTTCAATGACTGCCGTTTGTCCAAAGTAAAATACTGAAGCCACATTTACTGATCATGGACTCTGGACTTTTCCCCACTGTTGTGTGACCATAAAGTTGATAAACATAAGTAGTCCAGGCACTGGAGATTACCATTTGGGAGAATGATAGTGAACAACAGATTTCAGCTCACTCATCCTGAGGCATACATAGCAGCCTAACCTTCAATAGGATAGACACCAGTCACGGACAGGGTGTGGCAAAAGGCAAGGAAATATGCAGCCCTTAATCTGTATGATCTCCAGCTGAGCAACACACACATCAGCAGAAGCCTGCATTTGCATTGTGCTGTGTCCAAGTTGGTGGGGGATCACATTCATCCAAAGGTGCCTTTGGGAGGGGACTAGGATACATACCCTCTCCATGGATGATTCAGCACTAATGTACTGTTAAGTCATTCCCAGGCCTGGGAAAATTATGGTCCATCTTTAAACATGAGTCATCTCAGTTTTGGGAGGATGAAGTCAGACCCTTAAGCCTTTAAGATAAGGGTGATCCTTGCACAGGGTAATGGTCAATGGTAGAGGGGATACAGAGACTAAACTCCCTTCAAGGCTACCAAATTATGCTCCCTCCACCTAGCTCTGTCATAAGATTATTTATTTATTTATTTATTTATTTTACATTTGTTTACGGGAAAGGCTGACTGGACACGGGTGCATTTTCAGCGGAGGCCCGGGGAGAAAAGCTCCAAGAAAAATACAAAACAGTACAGTATAATACAATACATTACAATAAATGAGACAGCATTAATAGCGTTTACATACATCATTGAAAAACATTGTGACAGAGATTAACTTATACAGTAAAAATGTTTTTTTGTTCAGTAAGGTAAATATCAGCAGGCTAGCAAGCTTTTAGGAGAAAACTGTCTAAACATAGCTGAAGTTCTGAAACAATTTCTTGGTGTGGATTATCCTGGTGATTGATATGAGCATAGCCAGTTATTTAGATAGTAGGTTTTCTGGAGTTTTTTGAAATGAGAAGTGGAGGTGGTAGAAGTTATATGGCTTGGTATTGAGTTCCAATTTTTGGCAATGGTGCTGGCAAAGAGGGATTTACCAGCATCATTTTTGTGCTTGATGACAGTTATGAGGTGCTGATTACTAGAACATAAGGCTCTAGAAGGTATGTGGGGCTGTATAAGATGTTGAAGTGCTGGGGGTTATATCAGGAAAGCAGTATAGTTTATGTGCAGTAGATAGTTGATTGAGTAGTAGTTTGTGAGGCAATTCCAGCCAGTTGAGTTGCTTAAGGGATAGACAGTGGTGGGACCTATATGAGGCTTCGGTAGCAAACTTGGCAATCTTGTTATAGCAAGATTCCATTTTATTTAGATTGGTTTGGTGGAGATTAGTCAAGATGGGAGAGGCATATGGGAGGATGGATAGAAGAGGAGTCCTTGCAATGGTTGCTTTGGTAGATTCAGTGATAAAGTGTTTGTTCCTGTAAAGGAGTCCGAGTTTTTTGTTTAGTTTTTTGATGGTTTGTGCAATGTGGATGTCGAATCTCAGGTTATTGTCTATAACTACACCTAGCAGTTTGGTGTGTGTGGTTGGGCTGATTTGAATGTTATCTTTGGAGTTGATGTGAAAATTATTATTTAGGGGTGGTGGTCTGCCTGGGCCAAAAAGAATAAGTTTGTTTTTTTCGGATTGAGAAGAAGTTTGATAATTGTGACCCAAGTTTCAGCTATTGTGAAGTTATTTTGAGTTAGGGATTGCAGTTCGTCTAGAGTGGGGACGGCACAAATAAGGGTGTTGTCATCTGCGTATTGTACTATTGATGCAGAGGGATAAGGAGATCTGGTTAGTGAATAGAGAGAACAGTAATAGGCCAAGAATAGACCCTTGAGGGACTCCTATGTTACTGGTAACAGGGGGGGACAGCTGATCATACCAGAGAACTGCTTGCTGACTTTCTGATAAGTAGCTGTTAAACTATGATATAGAGGGGGAACTTATATTTGGGGTAGATGGAGTTTCAAGAAGCATACTCTGATTTACCATATCAAAGGCTTTTGATAAGTCTAAGAATATAGAAGATAAGAACAGACCCTTGTTTCTGTGGTGGTTAACTGTGTTGGTGAATGATAGTAGTGCAGTGGTGGTGCTGTGGGAAGGTCTAAATCCATGCTGCGATACAGAGAGAAGGTTGTTAATTTGGAGGTATTGCATTAGTTGAGTGTGAACAACTCTTACTAATATTTTGGACAAAGGTGATAGGATTGCTATTGGACGATAATTGGTGAGCTCTAAGGAGTTACCACCTTTGTGCAGTGGAATGATATGTGATGTTTTCCAAGATTTGGGTACTCTACATTCCGATAGGCCTATTTTTGAGAATAGAAACTGGATAGGCTATGGCATCAGCAGATATCTGAAGGGAATCTGCTGGTAGGTTGTATGCGGCTAGTGTGGTTGGCTTGAGTATTTGAAGGAGTTTGGAAATTGCATTGGTGGCACTAAATGAAGGTTGAATTTGGGGGTATTGTATTGAATATTGGGGTGGGTTGGGGTATTTATTGGTGTGGGGCTACAAGTTATATTTTGTGCATTGGCAAGGGTTTGGACAGTTTCCGTAAAGAATTTGTTGAATTGTGTGCTAATGATTTCTAGATTATTTGGTAGCACTGGGGATGGAGTAGTGGATTTTCCTGGGTGAAGTATGCCATTTAGAGTGACCCAGAATTTTTGGGGGTTGTGTGCATATTTTTCTTGCATGTTTTTATAGTAATTAGTTTTGTCTAATTTGATTTGTTTTTTGGCTTTGTTACGGAGTTCTAGATAGCTTTGTCTAAAACTAGTGATTTTGTTTTCCTGATATAGACTCCAGGCCTTGTCCCTATCCTTCATTATAGTTTTAGTATCTTTTCTAAGGCATGGGGCATAGTTAGTTTTTATTCTAATGGTTCAGGAGGGTGCATGGAGGTTTAAGATTTTTAGTAAGTTGTGTTAAAGTGTTCTACGGCTTTGTCTAGAGATAATTGTTTTAGTGGGGCCCAGTTGCAGCTTTTTAGTGACTTGATGAAGTCAGTAGCTCTAAAGTTCTTTTTGTTGCGAACTACCCTGAGGATGGGTTGGCTGATGGTTTGGGACCTGTTCCTAAGTAGGTAGGTTGGATAATGTTCACTTAGGCTATCTGGAAGACAACCAGATAGCTGTGCACGACTGGGATCAGATACCAGGATCCAGTCTAAGACTGACTGGCATTTGAATGTTTTGTCAGTTCTAGTGGGGGTAGTTATGGTTTGGGAAAACCTGTGGAGGTTTATAAAGGCAGAGGGATTGTGGCTGGAGCAGTTAAGCCAGTCAATATTAAAGTCTCCTAATAGTATGGTTTCTTGTGGAAGGGAGTTAGACATCCAGCTAAGCAGATTTTCCATTACAGTTATGTTATTGCCTGGTGGGATATAATCACCTGCAATAATTATTTATTTTTAATTTGGCAAGGATTAATTCTACATCTTTGACTTCTTGGTTATTGTAGTCCAGTTGTTCTATGGTGAGATGATTTTGGAATAAGATTGCTACACCCCCTCCCTTTTTCTCTAATCTGTCTCTTCAAATAATGCTGTAGCCAGGGCAGTAATTTCATTATTGTGGTATTCTGATAGCTCAGATAGCTCATAACTGATGGGAAAGGGCTTGAAGAGTCACAAAGATGTCTCGTAATTAACTTTAACAGACTCTTATAATCAGTATTAGCTGAAGAAAATGGTCATTGACTTCCTCATCCCCAATTTTCTAAAACAACTTTAACTACACTTATGCATATGTATTTCACATAATTCCTTTATCCATTCATTACAAAAATGCATAACCAAATTGTGATGTCCGTCCTCTAAACTATTAAAGAAACCGTATCGCACCCCATCTTTTCATAGCATGTCCTCTTTATTCCATTGTGTATTTATTTACTTACTTATTTATTTTCCTTTGTTGACCGGGGAAGTCTAACTGGTTGTAATCCCCCTTTACGAGGAAGGCTCAGGGAGAAAAGCTCCATAAGTACATTATAATGCAAGATACAATTTAAATCAAAAGAGTTAAATTAAACATTAGTATCATCTTTGACAGTGCAGTATTAGAAAATGATACACAGCAGAATATTGAACTGGTTTGCATTACATAAAAACATACTGAACAAAAGTATACGTTCTCACTGGTACTATCAGTGCCAATCCAACCAGCGAGTCCCCCCCCCGTCCCATCCCCCCCCTGTGGCAGAAGGAAATAGTAGTCTAAAAAAAAAAAAAAAAAAAAATGATAGGCCAAGAAAAAGGCAGAGAGACAACCAAGTAGACTGTTGTGGATAAGGAAGAAATTATGTGTGGTTATTATTACTTAAGAAGCCCAGAATTCCAGGCAGAGGATACGTAGCAAGAGAAAGAGAGAAATTATAGGAAAAATACTTGCACAAGAAAAGTTGTCAAAAGCTACGTGTAGAAATGAATTTCTTAATGCAACAGATCAAGGAAAAGCATCATACATATTAACAAACACTGTCAGCCTTACAAAAGAAGCAGCAAAGGAAATGAAAAATGATAAAAAACAAAAACAGATGTTATTGAAAGGTATAAAAAATAAACCTGAAAATGATAAGGCGAGAGATCTGATATGGTGTAATATTTAATTCAAAGAAGAATGCCAAATTAATCAATGCAAAAAAAAAAAAAAACAGCTCCAAAGATATTTGAAGAGAAATATAGTATCTCAACTGATGGATCAGTGGGTCCCATGACAAAGCGGCAGTCGGTGGAGTGGGATGCATCTGAAGATAGTATGCCACAGGGCAATGTTCTGAAGCCTTCTGTAGGAGACTAGCATAGAAGTCCAGTTGAAACTGTACAGCAATGGAAGCAGCAGGAATCAGCAGCAACTCTGATACAGGTCATTTTAAGGTATGATGGGCCAAACAAAGGGCTCCTGTACACAATATGTCACAGGAAGATGTTCTGGAACCTACTATAGAAGACTTGTGGAAGACAGCGAGCAAAGAAGATACATCCAGTCCAGAAAAAAGGAATATAATGGAAGTCCTGCTTGATTTATTAGAGATGGATTGACATATTAAGACAGATAAAAGAAATACATTACAGAAAGTAAATAAGACCCAAATGTTAGAAGACTGGTAAAACAGAAGAACACAGTAATAAGAACTGTTAAGGGAAATTCATGCAATATAATGGAAATAAATAGAATATATTACAATGCAACTAAACTAATAATGGTAATGTGTTACTACAGAAATGTAGAGTAACAAAGGAAAGGAACAAGTAGAATGTCACCACGGAAACATCAAATAGAGAAAACTGTAAAGCAATTAAAATAAGTATCAATTTAAGAAGAATATAGAAAAAGGAGCAGATCATCAAAAATCATGAGAAAAGTAATGTGGTAAAAGCAACACACAGTATTTAAACAGAGCAGGATTTATCATGAACTCTTTCCAACAAAAAAACCCCTAAAAATATCAGCACAAGCAGAAAAAACTTAGAAGGTATGCAGATAACTATAAAGAAAAAAAAAACAAAATAAACTATTCATTGATGGCCCATGCAAATTTTATAAGAGAACGGAGAAACAATGCAAAAGAAACAACAACAGCACCAAAACAAGAAGAAATATGCACATTTTGGAAGTGTTTATGAAGACACTGTTAAACATTAAATGATGCTGAATGGATAGAACTAAAATAAGTGCTAAGGTGTTCTAATACAGAAACCATGGAATGGGATAAAGTAACAGTCAGAGAAACTGAGATAAAATTTAAAAAAGCTCAAGTAGAAAATCCCAGACTAAGATGTAGTACCTAACGTCTTCCTACAAAATGTGGTACAAGAACTAATCATTCTCAAGGCCTTTCAGCATCTTGCACAGGTCTAACTATTGTTCTTCTCCTTGGGTGTTTCCCTATCCAACTGTAACATAGTAAAGCTGTCACAACCCCATAAGGAATTACCTCCTGGGACTGCCCCCCTGGCTCCATCTACGTGGTACAAGAACTAATCAATCTCAAGGCCTTTCAGCTTGTGTGTTTCTTTATCTTGTAACTGCCTCTTAATTTGTTAAGATATTTGTATAAGCAGTCCACGGCATGCATGCTAGTAGCCTTACTGCGGCCTTTTAGTTTCCTAACTCCATCCCCGTTTTCTGCTTCCTCCTTTGCACCTTCTTAAAGTCTACATTCTTTATACTATTTTCGCCACTGGGGGGCAGTATACACCCGCAGTCCATACCAATACCTGTCTGCTTAATCAGCCTTGGTGCTTCTAGTGCTCCTTTGAAAGAAATTTGTCTTTCCCAGTTTGAATTAAGTAGTTCTGTTTCACCAGAGTTTTGGGCTACAGCAAAACACCATTTATTCACTTACCTCTGTGTTTCATTAGCAACTCCATGTTATTCACATTGGCTGAGTCACTGATTTCTTTGGACACCCCATTTTCTCCTCCTTGGCTCTACATCCTGTTCCTATCTGCCTCTCCTCCTTACCTCCACATCCTGTTCCTATCTGCCTCTCCTCCTTACCTCCATTCATTCCTTTCTGTTTTCTTACCCTCCTCCTTACCTCCATTCATTCCCTCCTGTCTCCCCCTCATCCCTGCTTACCTCCATTCATTTATTTCTAGTCCCCTCCCCTTCTCTTCTATCTCCCTCCCCAAAGTTTTTATCTAAGTGATGCAATCCTCAGTGCCATTTTTAAATTGGCCTTCCTGCCCTTCAGTTCGATCCTACAGTAAGGGTGCTCATGCACTTGCCGGTACATTTGAACATTCCAGCAGGAATACATTGTTAATTATTTACTGTTGCATATATCTTGTTATTATCTGATAATAGGTTTTCTTGCTGTCGATGTTTTACATTTTTTGCCGCTTGTTTCATTTCTAGTTAACATATTTGCTTTGTGTGAGCTTATGAGCTATTTCTGTTGGAATTGCCTTTAGCTGTGGTTTCTAGCTAGCAATAAGCTTCCTAGATACCTGCATTTTTACTTTGATTATATTTATTTTCTCTCTGTATTATTTTGGTAATTTCTGGGGATGTACTGTTTTCTTGCCATTTACATAGGCTAGTTAAACAGCATACTTTGTTTATCTTAAGGTAGTAGAGCAGTTTAAGGTAAAAGAACTTACACTAATAGCATACGGTACTACTAATACATGTACTCTGGCAATTGCATATACTCTAAGCATGACCCAAAGCATTTCCTTTACTTGCACTCTGTGAAAGCGAATTTGTATATAACTCTGCCATTAGCCTGTACTTTACAGAATTTTGCTTAACAGCAGCCCATTGTCAAACACTCAGGCTCCAAAACCATCTCAGTATAGTCCTGAGTAGTGTGTGCCATATACTATTAATCTGTTTGTTCTGAAATTATGTAGTTTGACTGTGCGTTTTATTTAAGTTTCTCTCTGTAAGTGCTGACATTTGATTACCCAGGTGCCTAGCCATAGACTGTAATCTGATTCAAGCATCCCAAGCCTGTAACATGTGATTAGTTACCTGTGTTGCAGTTTATCAATCTATTTTTTTATATGCGTGCTCAATATGATGGCACCAATACTTTCCTGACAGTGCTGCACTCCATCTATTATTTGTGTTCCTCATTACGTCTCACTATTTTTTGTCTTCTACATCTAAACCTTATTCTCCTTCAGTCTCCTCCCAACTCTTCAACCCCCTTGTCCTATTAGTCTCTTTTCCTCTATTTGTTTCTCATTACACCTGTTTCCCTCTTTTTCTTTTTTTTTTAATAATTCTTTTTATTCAAGTTTGACAATAAGACCAAAACTATATACAATAAAGAACAATAATATCAAAGAACTATATATAATTATACACTTTGCTCTTTCAACAGTAAACACGAGTTACATCAGGATGAGAGATATTCAAACATCATCTTCCAATATTCCATAAAATACGGGTGTAGACTCATGCTATAGATAAGATACTTATGAGCTAATAAGTAGTTAATAGCCAAACCCTCCCATGAAGGTAATGATCTGTCCTTCCAATTGAGAGTAATATAATATTTAACTAGCATAAAAAGAGAAATTAGGATACCGAATTGTAGTTTGGTTAGCCCAGGGGGAGGAATGTGAATTAGGGTAAAATTCCAAGACAGAGTGGATTTTTCATAGCCTGTTTCCCTCTCTTTTTATTTTACTGCTTGCATGGGTCTAACTATTCTTCTCCACGGGTGTTTCCCCGTCCAACTGTAACATAGCAAAGCTATCACAACCCCATAAGGAATTACCTTGTGGGACTGTCATACACCTGGCTCCATCTACGTGGTACAAGAACTAATCTATACGAGTTCTGAACTGCAAAATCTCTCCCCTTTTTTGACCCATGTTAGCACTTGTTTGTATGTGTGGCGCAATCGGAAATGTCGATGTCTGAGGTTTTTTCGAATTTGTGAAGTTTCCGCGGTTCGGGTTTTGCAGAAATGCTTCGGTGGTGTGACCGTTAAACTATGTACAGTCGACATTTTAATGGTAAACTGTTTCAAACAGTGGCATCATTAATAATTCATCATTAACCCGATCAAAAACATGTGGTTAGGTTATTAACATTGCACCAGACCATTTCCCTTTGCCCATGTCAATTAAAGTATCCTCTATAAGGATCTATAATGTTGCTGGGAGATGAGAAACGTACTACACCACACGATACCAGCATGTAAACAGTTGCAGAGATGCAGCTATATCCAGATAGGAACAAGTATAGGGCAGACCCTAGAAACAAACCTACATGGCAGAACCATAATATCAACAATCCTTATAATAAAAGGGAAAGTATTTTGAACAAAAGTTGTTGTTGTTGTTTGTCTTTCGGCTTTTCCCAGTTAGGGGTCGCCGCAGCGGAACTCCGGTCCGCTAATGATTGGCAGTAGATTTTCACGAATGCCAAGGTGCCAGCTCGACGTTCAACCTTCTATGAAGGCACGCCCATTTACACGTCTTTCGAACGCCCATCCAACCGTGGGGAGGACATGCAGACTCCACACAGAAGGCCCTCCCCGCACTCTAGCCGAGAATCGAACTGGAGAACCTCTTGCTGTGAGGCAACAGTGCTACCACTGCACCACCGCAGCAGTAAGAGGAGTAATTCCCAGAATGTTAGAGCCTTGTCACTGAAATAAACAACTCAGGAGCTTACTAAAATTCACCAAAGCTTAAGTTTGAGGTTAAGATGGCTACCCAAGCCAAAGACAATCACAAGGCATTTTTTTAGTTATATTCGTAATCTTATAAGTACAATGCAGAAATTCTCTGAGCTGATTGTAAATGATGTTACCTACACTGAGGCTAAAGATATAGTGAACCTACTGACTGAAAAATTTGACTCTAACGTTGCCCCTCTCTCCCATCCATATTTCTCTCAAGATATACCTGAAACTGGCTTGCCTCCTGAAATTGCACAAGACCAAGTCCTAAAAGTGCTATCAAAAGGTAAAAATATTGCATACATGAATCCTTACAGTATCCCTGGATGCATCTTAAATAGCATGAAACACGATGTAACAAAACCCTGACAACACCGTTCAATTTCAGCCTTCATACAGATTTTGTACTAAGAGAATTGAGAACAGCAACAGTCATTTTCCATAAGGGAGTACCATCCACAGACCTAGGCAATTACAGACCCATAAGTCTGGCCATGGAAAAACTTATCATGGCATTAATCAGGATATAGGAACTTATCATGGCATTAATCAGGATATAGGGAGCCACCAAAAACTGGACCCATCTGAGTTTGCGTTTGTTGGGGGCAGGTCATGCTTACTCAGTCTGGTGTATCTTTTCTGAAAATATCTCCAGAGCAATAGATGAAGGCAAAGTAGTACACACCACATACCTCTTTCTGGCCAAAGCTTTTGACACAATTCCCCACACAGACAGAGTAGAAAAGCTACATAAACTGGGAATAAAGCACAATGTCACATAAATACAGTGGATATAAAAAGTGTACACACCCCTGTTATAAAATGCCAGGTTTTTGTTAAATAAAAACATGAGACCACAATAAATCATTTCAAAACTTTGCCCACCTGTAAAGTGACCTATAACCTGCACAATTCAATTGAAAAACAAATCTGTTAGGAGAAAAAATATAAAAAATAAAGAATGTACAATAAGCTGGTTTCATAAGTGTGCACACCCTTAAACTAATACTTTCTTGAAGCACTTTTTGATTTAATTATAGCATTTGGTCTTCTTGAGTAGGAGTCTATCAGCATGGCACATCTTGACTTGGGAATATTTGCACACTGTTCCTTGCAAAAGTGCTCCAAATCTGTCAGATTGCGAGGGTATCTCTTGTGCACAGCCCTCTTCAGGTCACCCCACAGATTTTCTATTGGATTTAGGTCTGGGCTCTGGCTGGGCCATTCCAAAACTATAATTTTCTTCTGGTGAAGTAATTCTTTTGTTGATTTGGATGTATGCTTGGGGTCATTGTAGTGTTGAAAGGTGAAATTCCTCTTCATCTTCAGCTTTCTAGCAGACTCCTGAAGGTTGTGGGCCAAAAGTGACTGGTCTTTGGAACTCTTCATAATTCCCTCCACTTTGACTAAAGCCCCAGTTCCAGCTGAAGAAAAGCGACCCCAAAGCATGATACTGCCACCACCATTCTTCACCATGGGGCTGGTGTTCTTTTGAAGATGCAAAGTGTTGTTTTTGTGCCAAATGTACCTTTTGGAATTGTGGCCATAAAGTTCAACCTTAGTCTCATCAGACCATAACACATTTTCCCACATGCTTTTGGGAGACTTGATGTATTGTTTTGCAAATTTTAGCCGGGCCTGGATGTTTTTCTGTGTAAGAAAAGGCTTCCATCTTGCAACCCTACCCCATAAGATAGAGATATGGAGAATACTGGAGATTCTTGTCACATGTAGTACACAACCAGTACTTGTCAGAAATTCCTGCAGCTCCTTCAGTGTTGCTGTTGGTCCCTTAACCGCCTCCCCGACCAGTTTTCATCTTAAGTCTTTTCATCAATTTTAGAGGGACGTCCAGTTCTTTGCAGCGTCACTGTTGTCCCGTATTTTCTCCACTTTTTGATAACTATCTTCACTGTGTTCCATGGTATGTGTAATGCTGTAGAAATTTTTTTGTACCCTTCTGACTGATACCTTGCAACAATGAGATACCTTTGATGCTTTGTAAGCTCTCTGCGAACCATGTCTTTTTGCTGTAGCAGGCAACTGAGTAAATGTCAGGAAAATCCTACTAGGACAGCTGAACTTTATTTGGGGTTAATCAGAGTCTATAATTGATGGCAGGTGCGTACCCAAGACTGAATGCTGTAATTAAAGCAAAAGGTACTTCAACAAAGTATTAGTTTAAGGGTGTGCACAGTTATGCAACCAGTTTATTGTACATTTTTTATTTTTTATATTTTTCCCCTAACAGATTGGTTTGTCTTGTTTTTCAATTGAATTGTACAGGTTATAGGTCACATTAAAGGCAGTGGTTGCTGGTGACTTCAAATCAAAGGGTGGGGGGCTGCAGGAGACAGCAGAATGGGTGGGGCCAACAAGAAACGGTGTGGCCAACTAGAAAGGGGTGAAGCTATGCTAAAAACCGAGACTTTAATTAAATATGCTGCCCTGGGTGCCAAACCATCATTATGAGAGTCCAATCAAGACGAAATGAAGTGTAGAAGAAAAAAATATATTTCAGTGCATTGGCTACCTGACAGCTTGTTTAATATCTAGATGGAAACAAAAAAGTTGCGAGGCATGAAAAAATAAATTACTTTTTAAATACATTACTGGAATACCAGTCAAAATCAAGTAGAAAAAAACAAGCAGCACTCAACTCAACCATTTCTCCTTGCACTGCAGTTCTAATTATAATTTATATTCAGCTTTATAAAAGTACCAAGTAACATGCTGAAAGTAGCAATCTCTGTGACACCTCTCTTGTAAAAATGTTTCTTATCCAAAAAAGACCTGCTGCCTAACAACAACTATCTACTTGTTTCACGGGGAAAACATGATCAAAGTAAAAAATGAACAGCAAACAAGAAACAAGCTAAAGATAAATTGCTTAAAGGATTACTGCACAGGTTATGGACCACACATGATAGATTGGCATTTTGTTTAGTTTACGTGTGAAGTCTGCAAAGATATCTGCAAATGTAATGAGGTTCTGAAAATACTCTAATCCTGTCCTTTATTACAAATACTATTATATGCATTTCAATACCCAAGGCTTATACGCTATCTAGTTATGTAAATATTCTCCACATGGTAACAACAAAAAAAGCTTTCAATGTTGGTAATTCTTTAACAGTATGCTTATTACAGCTTACTTGCATTTTACAATCTCAGACAAGCTTACCTGATGGTCATTAAAGCATTGCTAGTTAAACACAGACCAGCAGGTACTGCAACAACATGCATTTTCTGAATAAGAAGCAGCAGAAATCAACAGTATAAAAATATGGCAGAAAACCAGAACATTCTGCAAAATCAAGGACAGATGAAAAGCCACTGTAGTACTTGTGCCTACCTTGGATGAGGAGATACTCTGCACACTTACACTACATAACTACTCCTTGCCTTGCTTGGACACATCCAGAGTCACTACATGGGGGAGTGGGGTACAAGTATGTCACAATTTGAAATGTCTCTGACTGATGGTGATGGCCCTGATACATTTGTCATACCTCTCAACCTCAGAGCAAGAAATCTGGACAAAACCATAAATAGAAGTGGGACAAAGGCCCAAAAGTAAGGACAATTTTAAATATTGATAATAGAATAGTAGGTTTTGCATTAGTATGAATTTTCTGAAGGATATGAAATCTGAAACTCAAATGTCTGTCATTATTTTCTAACTTCAATCTTTAATGATTTGCCACTAATTTGCCAAAAAAACACAATTTTATGAAAAACGGACCAACAATTTGATGCAGAAATATAAAATTGCCACACAATACAGCTGGGAACCTGTCAAAGAAGGGACACTTTTTAATATTAGTACTGTTAACTTGTTCAGCTGACAAAATAAGAGAATCTACATGCATTTCTGAAATTAAAAGTAATCTATAACTCTTATCATTACAATTATATATTAATTGTAAACCCTCCACTTTTTCTTCCAAATTTGCCATTTTGTGGAGGGATTATTAGGGGGGAGAGCAACATTCTGAGCCAAAATCAGGCACAGTTGAGATGTTTGGATATATCTAATTCTATAAAGTGATTTATTTGCACGTACCTATCATCCTCTTAATGCAGGAAATCTGGACAAGGTCAAATATATTGGGGGAACATACAAGCAGTACTCACAATTGCTCTTGTATAAACTCAGTCAGTTGACAGAATAACTGGTCTTGCTTTAGCATTAATTTTTCTGAAGAGTATGAAGTCTGAAACTCAATGCCTGTCGTTATTTAATGACTTCATTCCTAAACGATTTGCCAGAAAAACACAAATTTTATGAGGAACAAACCAAAAATAAGAAGCAAAAATTATTCATTCTGCAAAAATCTGGACAGTTAAGAGGTATAGTTCAGCTAGGGCTGTCTGAGTTTGCCCCCCCCCACACACTAAATCATGGTTGAATGCGGCCTCCCCCTGCAGCTATTCCAATATCCCATTACTTGGCTATTTTGCCCAATTTAACATAAGCACTATAATGTGCATACTGTTTTACATCTACAATGATTTGGATTTTATTTAAAAGTTTTATTTTACATTTTATAGTACAAACACTAATAGACATCTGCTAAACAAAGCAATGCAGTCTCACAATCAAAATAGACTTGGCATTAAAACTTCTCTGCCCTTGAAACTCACATTCATTGAAACAGCATTGAAACCCACATTCAAAGAAAATACATCTGGCCAGTGGCAGATAAAGATTAACTCTGGGCTGTTTTCAAATCATAGGCCCCTTGCACAGGAAACATACATGTGGTCTTTGGTACACCTTCCTGATTGTGTTAAATTATATTCCTCGTATGATACAGTCCAGCTGTTAGAAGGCATTTTAAACTTATTGTTTTGAACATTTTTCGAGTAAACAATAAAATAAAATGCATGCACTAATAATGACAAAACTGCCCAGTTCAGAACATTTCCATCATAAAAGTCTACTCAAATTTCTACAATCCACCAGTATCAGTAAATATGCACAATCTTTAATGATTTGCCACTGATTTGCCAGAAAACCACAATTTTATGAAAAACGGACCAAAAATTTGATGCAAAAATATAAAATAGCCACACAATACAGCTGGGAACCTGTCAAAGAAGGGACACGGGACACTTTTTTAATATTAGTATTGTTTACTTGATCAGCTGACAAAGTAAGAAAATTTACATGCATTTCTGAAGTAATCTGTAACTCTGATCATTATAATTACTTATTAATTGTAAACCCTCAACGATTTCTTCCAAATTTGCCATTTTGCAGAGGGATTATTAGGGGGAGAGCACCAAAATTGGGCACCGTTCAGAGGTTTGGATTTACCTCATTCTATAAAGCAATGTATCTGCACGTACCTCTGAACCTTTTAATGCAGGAAATCTCGACAAGGCCACATATATTGGGGGAACATATAAACAGTACTAAAAATTGCTTTTGTATAAACTTAGACACTTGACAGAATAACACGTCTTGCTTTAGCATGCATTTTTCTGAAGGTTGTGAAGTCTGAAACTCAAATGTCTGTCATTAAAAGATTTGCCAGAAAACCACAAATTTAGCAGGAACAAACCAAAAATAAGCAAAAATCTATTCATTCTGCAAAAAGCTGGACAGTTGAGAGGTATAGTTCAGCTGGGGCTGTCTTTGAGTTTGGTCTAATGGGGCCACCCCCCTGCAGCCATTCCAATTTCCTATTTTTTGGCTATTTCACCCCATTTACCATAAACACTATAATGTGCATACTGCTTTACTTCTTTGATAATTTGGATTTCATTTAAGTTTTAGTTTTACAGCACAAACACTAATAGACATCTGCTAAACAAAGCAATGCAGTCTCACAATGAAAACAGACGTAGTATTAAAACTTCTCTGCCCTTGAAACTCACATTCATTGAAACAACATTGAAACCCACATTCAAAGAAAATACATCTGGCCAGTGGCAGATAAAGATTAACTATGGGCTGTTTTCAAATAATAGGCCCCTTGCACAGGACACATACGTGTTCTTTGATGCACCTTCCTGATTCTATTAAATTATATTCCTTGTATAATACAGTACAGTTCTTAGAGGGTGTTTTAAATTTATTGTTTTGAATATTTTTCCAGTAAACGATGAAACAAAAGGCATGCACCAATAATGACAAAACTGCCCAGTTCAGAACATTTCCATCATAAAAGTCTACTCAAACTACTACAATCCACCAGTATCAGTAAATATGCAGAACCTCTGCAGAAGTACAACTCATCTAAACAATTCCACAATAAAGAGGTCTGTAACTAATGAAGAGGTTGTTGCTAGCACAAATAAAGGGCCTGTTGCCCTTGAGGAATAAATTGCCTATTTTACATTAAAAAATGATAAGCTAGTA
>NC_056731.1:1177879367-1177961867 GCF_019279795.1 Protopterus annectens | reverse complement strand
ATATTTTACACCGTCGAGTGGCTAGCCCTGCCATGACGTGCAGTCTGTGATCTATGTTCTCCTATCTTGAGGATACTGCGCACCACAGTAGATGCCCAAAGTGGTTGGTCTGTACAACTCTTCCCCCTATAGGGCATCATGTAAAGTCTGTGCTGCTGCTTACAGCTCCATTCATTGGTGAGTTTGAGATGGAAGCACTCAGCATGTTTTTCGGACATGGGAGAAATCCCACAGAGACACAAGGAGAACATGCAAACTCCAAACGGGCATTGGTCAGAGGTCAGGATCGAAACTTGTACCCTGTGCATGGGAAGTGAAGACCTTCACTACTAAGCCATCTGGTCACTATATATATATATATATATATATATATATATATATATATATATATATATATATAATAATGTTAATCTACCAAAAGTAATTAATTAAATGATACATGAGCAGCAATGTGACTAATTCTAATAAACAGGGTAAACGTTAATTTGGTACTTGCGTATTATCATGATCAGATTTCCAACCTGCGATAATTCCTTATGTTTTGCCACAAATATTTCTCTTAACTTAAAAGGGGTGTCTGAACTACTGTTACATTGTGTATAAGGCATATTACTGAAAATCAGTAAAAAGTTAATAGAATTCTTTAGATCAACTTGTGCTTTCTGAACAATAAGTAGTATGAAACTCTAATGTCTGTCATTATTGACTGACAGCATTTCTCAGCATTTTTACTGAGGTTGTTGTTTGTCTTTTCGGCTTTTCCTGGTTAGGGGTTGCCACAGCGGAACTCCGGTCCGCTAATGATTGGCAGTAGATTTTCAGGAACGCCAAGGTGCCAGCTCGATGTTCAACCTTCAACGAAGGCACACCCATTTACGCATGTCTTTCGAATGACCACCCAACCGTGGGGAAGTGAGGTACAGAGCAAAAATACGAGACAAAAATCGTGGACTTTCTGTAAAATTATTGATGAGCGACGGCTATTCCAGTGTACCTTTCAGTTGCAGCAGTGATTGGTAACAAGTCGAGTGGCTGGCACAGACTGAACATGTTAGTTTTCTTGTTCTGCTTGTCACTCAACTGCCTTTCACCTGTTATTACTGCTATTAATATGTAATGACTCTGAAATCTGAAAACAGGTTAAGGTATGTGACAAAAAATGTCAGTGTACTTATCGCAATCAGATTTTGAACAGGAGAAACAGAGCTGTTTCTCCTGTTGGAAATCTGGTTGCGATAATACGTAAGTACCGTTAATTTTTTCTCTTACAAAGTGGAAGGGACATTTCCTAATGTAGTAAGTACCTCTGATCATTGCAAGTGTACATTATGGCATATGTGGTCTTCATAGCACTCTACAGCTTTCTTCAAAATGTATTACAGATATCACGTAACTAACGTTTCTTTGCATATGGATAGCTGCTTTTTCCTAGCAACAATCTTAAGGTATAGCAAGCTATCATCTTTAGGCCATTCTTTTGCAGAAAATTCATTCACTTTTTATAGCGATGAGTTATTCATGACTTCTTTTTGCATTCTTCATGTTAACTTCACAACAAATGATGCTTAACATACATTCATTGCTTCTATGCTGTTTTACATCAGCTTTAGCATTCGATCAGCATTTATATGTTGCTATGCTTTCGTACATTCAATATTATATACATACTACTCCAAGAACAATGACCAGGATTGTAATATGTTTCCAGTTACTTCAAATATCCCTTTTCCTGCCTCAGACATTGCTAGCAGCAACAGCTGATGAAACAAACATTGTAAATCTTTTTCCATATAGATCTTTGTTAAATTCATTTACTCATACCAGGATAAGGGTTTCTTTGCATATTTCTCATTAGGTTTATCGATTCATAGGTGTTTACTAGGTTAATGACCATGAGGGTCTTTTTAATCCTAGCCAAGCATCCCAAATCTCTGACAAGTTTTGTTACCCTTGATAGGTATAAACAGGGGCTTGGGAGATGAAGCATTTACAAGCTGGGGTGAGGGAGATGAACCTTTTACAGCTGCCAATGCCCATTAGAGACACGGGAGCTAAACCAGGGATGAATTTCCTGTTCCCGATCCAATTGTCCAAGTCATACCTGAATTGGGTTAGGGAGGAACTTTGCTTCACACGGATGGGGAGCCTGTCCCAGAGAAGGGCTAGACTCTGGGATACATACTTGTCTCTCCAGCAAGTCCTGTTTATATCGCAAGCAAGATTTAAGTCTTTAGAATGGGTAATTCGGGTGTTGTTTTTTTTTTCTGCAGACATGCAGGAGGCACATTAGGGTTGGGTCTGACAATGCCTTGCATGCCAGACATAGATCTCCCCTCAACAGCCTGTAGGAGACAGAAATAGGGATACAGCATTGAGGCAGTCTGCATAGGACATGTTACTTCTGTCCCATATTCTTTTAGTGAGGAACCTCTGTGGACGTCCCAATTGTTGGATGTGCCTGCTTAGGTACATACCAAAGGGGGTACTGTACTAAATGATAGATCTGATGAATGCTGAATTCAGTGGAATAATGACTTTCTTGGACCTAGATGACATACCTTTGTTTATAAATTGCACAACATGGAATGATTTTCTCAGTACTGTCGATGCATAATGGTCAAAGGCTAGATTGCTGTGTATGTGTGTTCCTAAGTCCCTGTCTGCTGGGTCAGCCCTTAGAGGTGTGTTGTTAATATGGTAGTTACTGGGGTGGATGACTTCCTGCAGGATACTATTATACATTTCTTCCCATTTAGTTGTAGTCCATGGCTCTGACACCAGCTATTTGTCTGTATCAGTCTGTCGTAGAGAATATTTGTGTTGGAGGGGGATTTTATGACCACACCTAATTTAGTCAGCCTGAGGCCATTGACATTGGTCTTGATTTCAGGGAAGTAAATGCCAAAAAGGAGCAGTACAAGGACTGATCCCTGAGAGACTCCACTTGTCGCTGGCCTCTTTGTAGAGGTGGACTCCCCAGTTCTAACTTCCTGGGTCCTGTCTGTGAACCATTTGGCTATCTTTTGGGTGGCATAGGGTTTATACATAAACTCTTGAGTTTGTCAACAATGCCTGAGTGTGGTATTGTGTCATATGCCTTGGCCAGGCCAAGGTAGGCCGTGTGAACTGCTTTGTCCTCATCCATTGCTTTGGTGACCTTCTCAAAGAAGTCCACCATGTTGAGTAGACATAACCTGCCTTTGATAAAACCATGTCTCAGTGACAGCACATACATCAGAATTATTTCAGGTGAGGAGAGCTTGTAGGGAGTGGAGTTATTTTTTGCTTAGACTCCTAACATTGAGCAGTAACACCTTTAGATTTTCTTGAAATTGATTCACCATGTCAGAAGTACTTTCAGTTTGGCATTGCCTAAAAAAGGCACTATGGGAGAAGACCATGTTTTAGCTAATGTTTGAAAACCTAGAGGGAGAGATGCAGACCATTCCTGGAAAAGCAGAGTGGTCTGTTGACCATCTCCTTCCACGCTGACAAATATTGCACCCACTTAGAATGGCACCAGAAACTAAGTCAATTATTAAAGTCAAGTCATCTTCTGTTCGTATTGTGACATCATCCTTGGTAGAAGGTAAATGCTACTCAGTGCTAGGCTCATACCAGCCTGGAACACATATTCTGAGAGATCCATGATGTCTCTCCTCATATAGTCTAGGAAGGTACATCTCAGCTTATTTACACCCACATGGACTATGACTGAGTCATAATGGTACTTGATCTGAATGCATACATGGCAGATCCTGGCCCCTGATAAGCAAATGACCATGACTGTTTTCTTACTCATTCTGGTAAGCGGGACATCAGTGTGTCTCACAATGGAGTCTCCAATGACCAGAATATTGGATTGTGTGGTGGTTTGCCTTATGGGCTTAGAAGTAGAGGCTCCATGAGATGTGGCTACATGTATTGATGTGGGTGTTCTTTTGAAAGAGTGCATTTGGGGCTGCTGAGAGTATTTGTTATATGCACTTTGTCTAGTAGGTCTTTGGGCTTTAGGAAGGTTACATTTAAGTGCCTCAGCATATGTGGGTCTATCTGTCTGCTTTGAACTGTGTGTGATGGGTACAGCATGTGTGCTACTGACAACTTGATTGACATAAGGAGTGCTTTTATAGGAGAGCTTTGCCTCCAGTGACATTGTATAAATGCATCTCACATACCATATCAGCTTGTTTGAAAATTAACTGGTTGTCATTAAACGTGAGACAATTTTTACATTGACTCTGAATGCCCATATCCACCAAGCTGGTAATGGAGCTGGTGGGAAAGTTCATATCAATAGCAACAGGCCCTTTTTTATTGATTAGATGTTTTTAGTGAGAATCAGCAGTATCTGGTTTGCAACTCTGGGGTCATTGTTTGTCACTACAAACTAGTTGCCCTGTGTGCAACTAGGTATTGGTGAAAATTTAACAGTGATTTTACAGGAAAAGTATCAACTCAAGGTGTCTACGTCTATACAGGGCACTGCCAAACATTTGAGGGGAAACTGATAAGTAGACAATGATGATTTTTGGGTGAAGTATTTAAGATATTCTGAAGTTAGGTTAGACAGCAGCAAATCAAGCAGTACTTACTGAAAGAAAGAATTAGTTTTGCCAAGAATGATGAAAAGAGAATATTCACCTGAATGACTACTGCCTGGCTACTACTAGTGCTGGTCTCACCACAGCTTCAGACTGCTGGGATGCAGTGCTTCTTTGCTTCGTCTCTCACCAGAAGCAAAGCAGTAGCACCAATCCCAAGACGACATGCAGGCAACAAGCTCTATGGTGATCAACAGTCTTGATCCAGCCTTTTCCTGATAGATGCCTTGAACAGCAACAAGCCCAACCAGGAAGGTCCAACACAGACCCTCACTGCTCAGTCAGAAACAGTCAGGAATCAATACACTCTGCTTGCTTCTTCCTTCACCAGGAGCAAAATATAAACACACATTCCAAGCTGCAAGCTGTGAAGCAAATATTAGGCTTTCTGGTGATCAGCAGTCTCTAGGAAATAATGTCCCTATGCTCCTTTTCTTCACCAGGAACAAAACAAAAGCACTAATCCCAAAAAGAATACTGACAGGCAGAATGTTGGCTCTCCAATAATTGGTGGTCTTGGACTAGATGTTGCAGATTTTAAATTCAAGATGGAAAACATGAATATCCTAAGAGCTGCAGTGTGCAGTAAGCAGTTATGTATGAAAGAGGGGCTAACTTAAGCTCTAGGTATTTAAGTGGGGAGCAACCAATTTTAAAAGAGCAAGATAGACTGGAAGGGGGTGGGCACTTTGTATTCTTGTTGTATGGAATACAATGGGATGCCCAATAAATTTAAAAAGCTGAAGGGGAGTGATTGCAAAAAATTATAATTTTTATGCTTATGTACAATAGCCAGTGAAAGCGGAGAGGGAAGGAAATATGTGGTCCAGTTAACATAAGAGGCAGGTAACCAGAAAGACAGTGGAGTTCAAAAACAAAATACTGATAGGGTGGAACGTGGGTGAAAACTTAATTTCTGTGTGACTCACAAGAGACACAGCTGTGGTCTCTTTCTTAGCTTAAATATGCAATTAAAAGTAGAATACAAGTAAAACACAGCATAAAGAAAATAAACCACAATATGCAAAATAGAAAAAAGCAATGAAGTAATGCAAAATACAAGAAAGCAAAAATGAGCTAACCTTTCCCTCACAGCAGTTTGTGGCAGTCTGAGTGAGCCTTTCCAGTAAAACCTAAGTTCAAATCTTAAATGGTCTTTTTTCTTTTTGTGCATAGGAGCCTTACAATTTCACTGGTGGACAGCAGGCTAATTACCCTGAAGGGCTACTTTAATCCTAGTCAGTAACCCAAGGTTAGAATCAAACCTTGTACCTTCAGTCTGTAAGATGAAGACCTTAACTATTATGCTAAACCCACCTCAGTTTTAGTCAGAAACATTAAAGCAAGTGAAGTATTTTTTCTGTACCATCCTAGAGGTTTAAGTGATGGCATGGAGTTCATTCTGTAAGAAATATCATAAGCAAATGTGATAGGCAGAGGTGGATCAAGTGGACAAGTACTTCAGCCAGCAAAATAATTTTCTTCATCTCCATGAAGGAGTATCAGCAATAGGTATAATATCACTAAATCAATAAATAATGAAATAGGAAGATGGAACTGAGAAGGAGAAAGAAGTTAGGTGAGGTGTGGAGCTTGTGGATCTGTAGCAAATATCAGAGAATTTTGGGAGAGAATACTTTAAGAAATTAAATTACTTCACAGTGAAATCAACTGGATATAGAGAAAGCTGATGGTAGTGATTAATAAACAGAAATGGTGGCAGTTTGGAGCAAAGAAAAATACTAGAAGGTGTATAATGGATACATCAGGGGATCATTTAAAGGACTACCAAAGATGGGGTAGGTTGGATAAGCAGGTAGCAATAGTAATAATATCAGGAGGATTTAAAACTGGTGCAGAAGGAAGAGAACTCTGTACAAAGACTTCAGAAGCTTAAGAGAGAGGAAATTATAGAAGAAGGTACCAAAGAGGAAAAGGCAGAGCCGTAAAGGATAACAATGTCATTAGACACAGGAGCATGTGCCATAATGAAAGTGTAATAAGGGATTTTCATCAGAAATTAGGAATGAAAGAACAAAGGCAGTATAACGGCACAAAACAGGAACATGGATGTAGACACATGAAATGCTTTGTAGAGAAGGCATAGGGGGCAGTATAACAGCACAAAACAGTAACATGGATGTAGACACATGAAATGCTTTGTAGAGAAGGAACAGGGGGCTAATGTAACTAGCAGTGTGTTGATGGAGAAGCTGCTGTCATTGCACTGGAAGATTCCATTACAACTTGCGTTAGATCTCTGGTGGATAAACAGGAGTGGTATAATTTGAGTGGTGGCCGTACCATGCCTCACTCTGTGCAAAGCAGCAGTCGGAAGTCAGTAAGATAAACACCATGTGACTGCATATGAAGACAAAGTGTCTGGCAGCTGATACAGATGAGGAAACACACCAGACAGCAGTAGAAGTGGGACAATGCTGCAGACAGGTAACATAGGTAGCCCTCTCTGAGGTACTGCCAGTGTCATGGGTATAAAAGGCAACAAATGAATAAACTGTAGAATTTAACAAATGGCTGAGGAAGCAATGCTATCATCAAGAGTAGTGGTTAGGAAAATATTAAGGAGGACTGGGGACAGACTGCATATGAATGTAGGCCATCAGGGCATTCTCAGAGCTGTATTATAGAGCTATAGTGAAGAAAGGATCCTGCAAAACTAAAATGGTTGTGGTGGGGAACAGGAGGAACATCCTGAATAAGAAAGAGCAGAGAAAGCCCAAAGGACATGAAGGGAGGATATAACAAGTGTCAATGAAGAAAAGGAGGAGGGGAGTGGTAAGTGGATGGATGTAATAAGTGGACGGAAGTGGTAAGTGGATGGGAGTGGTAAGTGAATAGGAGTGGTAAGTGGATGGGAGTCGTAAGTGGATGGATGTGGTAAATGGATGGATGTGGTAAGTGGAAGGAAATGGTAAGTGGATGGAAGTGATTAGTGGGTGGATGTGGTAAGTGGGGGGAACTAGTACGTCGATGGAAGTGATAAGTGGATGGATTTGGTAAGTGTATCGCTGTAGTAAGCTGATTGTGCTACTTTTCAGAGCTGGTTCTCTTGATACTAGAAACAAAAGCCAAGTCAGTTGCATATTGTGGTTGTATAACAAGACAGAGCTACTAAAGATAAAACAGAAATTTCACATTTACTAATGAGTAATGGGAATCTGGTTAAACCCGGGTACAAAATGTAGCGAAGTAATAGCAAGAGCCAAGGTGATGAAGAGGTGTCCATGTACATTTAAGACCAGATAAATGGCATAATGGAGAGTAAAACTAATGATTAAGAAAAGGAAGGGAAAACATGGCTAGAAAGGGAACACAGGCTTTGGTGGATAATTACAACAAATACATTGTCTGATGTACAATGAATGCTGATGGAATTAGAAACAAGATTAGTGGGTGAGTAAAGTAAGGAGAAACACTCATGAGGGGACAAGTCATTCAGCAATGAAATGGAAAAAGATCATATGTAGGATAATAAGAAAAATTAATAAAGAACGAGGATAGACGTAAGAGGACACTAGACCTGAGCAGATAATGAAGTCTGTGACCAGAAGAAGTAAAATGTCTGACCTAGTCCTAATCAGTGCAGCCAGGGTTAAAGTTATTTAAGTGAAGGAACCATGGACCAAATCACATCCTGCACATCTTTACTGTTCTTGAAATAGTGGTGGGACACTTAAAAAGAGCAGTGACTTAGGACTGTAGGAGGGTACACTTTTATTTATTGTAAAGCAAAGCAATAAATAACATGTATGGGCTCCAGAAAATGAAAGTAATAGAAAAACTATGGAACTGCTTTCAGGAAGGAGACATGAGTGCAGTAAAAGCCTGTATCAAGAGAAGAAAGTGTTTGAAGAGGAGATATACAAACCTTCACAAGAGAAAAGTCAGACATTTTATCAGTGGTCAAAGAAAATCCTATACAGAAGGGCAAGTTCTGTGCATGGGTGGGTAGGAAAAGCAAATGACCTTTGAGGGTACCACTTAAA
This sequence comes from Protopterus annectens, assembly GCF_019279795.1. Classification (NCBI taxonomy): domain Eukaryota; kingdom Metazoa; phylum Chordata; order Ceratodontiformes; family Protopteridae; genus Protopterus; species Protopterus annectens. The sequence goes on along the minus strand of NC_056731.1, from coordinate 1,177,953,256 downwards.
GGAAGCATTTTAACTGCTAGGTCATTGAGAGTGTAAGCTCAGAGGCAAACAAAAGGAAGACTGTGCAGGATGATGCAGATTGCAGACTACTTGAGTGAGCAAAAAGGGGGAGCACTCAATCCATATGATGAAGCAAACAGTGTGTAAGTGGGCAGGGGGAGAGTAAAGAGCTAGAAACTCTGAGAGATCACTCACCCTCAAAAACAGAGAAGAAAGACAGATGACATGGGCAGATCTCAGCATTCTGGGCAGGTCCTTGGTACAGATGGAAATTAGAAGATGAAGGTACACAGTGCAAGCCATCAGCAGCTGGAAAATCTCTAGCATGCAGAAAAGGAAGAGGAAACCAGTGTTATATGAGTCCTGGGTATACAGAAGGCCAAACACAAACCTAGAATGAAAAAGTGAAATAATATTAAGAGCAGATAAGAACTTGGACTTCGATTCAACAGGCTTCATCTAGAGCTTTAATTTGTGCTTTCATGTGCACCTGTGAGATGCCAGGTGGGGAAAGGTGAAGAAGCAGGTATCAGGGATGAAATGATCCAGGCAGAAAGCATAATGGGACTGACACTTAGATTTGGAATGTGGAAAGTGCAAGGGCTGACTAATCTGGTAAAGAAGGAGAAAGCAATTTGAAGAATTAGGATATTGATGGTACTTCAGGGATTATACTGAAAACAGCAGAAGGACAGAAGCTGACTAGCAGAGGTTTGGACTTAGTATGAGAGCACTGTGGAAAAAGGGCATAAGAAAGGGGTACATTTTCAATTAATAAAAATGAGATTGATAAAGTTGACAGTGTTGGAAATAGAATAGGTAGATGAATTTTGATTAGAGGGACAGTAAAAGAGAGGCACTGATGATCCTTTGTGTTACTTATTGGCCTGATATTGATGATGAAGATTTATTCAAAAATATTTTGTCCAAGTTGCTAAAACTCATAAGAACAAAGTGAGGCTGGTGGTAAGAGAAGATGTCAGAATGGTTCTGGATATGGGGTGTGGCTAGCATGGTCATGGTGTAGCAGCAAATTTCACAAGCTCCACTAAGGAAAATATATCTTCACTGGAAATTTGTTTCATATCAAGAAAAAGTGGATTTATTTTTGCAGACTTTGATAGTATTCAACATTCTCTTCAGGAATATCTACTTAGAAATCAAAATTGGTTATAATTTCCAGTCAAAACCTTCATCTGAACAAATACTTAACTTCTGGGGGATTTTCAACATAAGTTATACTAAGGCAAACAACCAGGATTCCAGTATAAAAAAAGGAACTACAGACTTTAATAACAAACTATTCAAGACCTCACAACTAAGATTGATATAACTGACTGTAAAATAGACAACTTTAAAGAAAAAGCTACCAAGCAGATGGATATGCTTCATGAGGATTTAAAACAGCAAAAAATTCAAATTACTAGTATTGAGGAATCATTAGCAGACTTTGATGGAAGATTGCTAGAAAATGAAAACAACACAGAATTTTTGTTCAAACAAAATGCTTCATTACAACATAAACTGGATGTTCTAGAGAATGGATCATGCCGGGATAATATAAGGATTTTTGGTCTTCAGGAAAATATAGAAGGAAACAATATGTCAAGTTTCCTTAACTCATGGCTGCCAAAATTTCTAGTTACCAGGGGCTTTATCTTTTGGTATAGAGAGAGCACATCGGTCTCTCACATCAGGAAACAGGACCAACAGGAAACAACCTAGATCTGTCATAGTAAAATTCCTATAATCTTCAGATAAAGACTTAATTCTAAAAACAGCCTGGTCAAAATCACCTTTAAAATACAATGACTCTATCATTCACTTCGATAATGACTATTCAACAATAGTAATTACCAAAAGAAAGTTTTTTTTTTTACCTCTAAAGAACTGAAAAAGGTACAGATTAAGACTCCCCTCTTGTTTTCATCAAGGCTGAAGATGTTTCTTCCTGATGAACCTTCATTGTTTGAGGATCTTGATTCTGCTGTGACATATGTTGAAAACCACAAATTACTGGAAAGAATAGAGCTGGAGTGGGCTAACCCCTCTCTTAAAAGAATGGCTCCTAAAACTACATGGAAATCTACTGAAAAACAAGAGACTAAAGAATAAATGAGAAATCCAGCCTATTTATAAAACCAACTATTATTGTGGACTATGCTTTTATTAACAAGTCTGTTTTGATATGTTATAAATACAAGGTAAGATTTACACTATTCATATATTGCATATATATAATGTTTCTTTCATAACTTAATTTGGTGTAATCTAACATACTTAATCTACCATCAATATATTTATAATTAACACTTTAAGTATTCATTTTATATAATTAAGCATACCATATAAAATGCATTACCTCAGTATCTGCTTCATAGTATAGGATGCTACTTAGCTGTATATTACACATTAATTTCACATAGCTATAATATATACAGTTATAAATATTTAATATTCTATGTAAGATAAAATGAGGGGATACATTGGAAAATATAAAGTAAGGAAGGATGGAGGGGAGGGAAAGAAAGGAAAAGTTGTTTGTTTGTTTTTTTTTTTTTTTTTTTTTATATACATATAATTCCCTGTATATATAGCATAGTATACACAAGTCTCTAAACTCAAAGTAATAACAATGCATAACATACTCAAAGCATTCTTCTCTCTTCTAATTGCACTTTAAGACATAGAGAATAACATATTCATATAACAGTTTCCATCTCATTTCTAATCGTACAATACTGGTCAGCACTGAGCATAAACTGTGTTACACCCTCAGAGTAGAACAAGAATTCACAATGTAATTATTAAATATGTGCATGATATACATTTGTTCAGGATAGGTAAATGTTGGGAAGGTAGTGTAGTATCTGTGGGTTTAAATGCCAATGCATACATTAGCTCTGAGAAGCTGGGAGATGTTATATGTGTTTCTATTACAAGGCTTAGTATTTATATATTAATCTAAACTCTAGGGAATATATATAGTTAAAATAAACATTGTGCTTTTAAATGACAAAATATAGCAGTAGGAAAAGTTACATTATTTTCATGCTTTGTTTGAAAACTTTTTTTTTTTTTTTGATGGCAGTTTTGCAGTTTCTAGTATGGGAAACAGATATATGCTGATTCACATGTATAAAAACGTTTTTTTTTTTTTTTTACTGAAACTCGGCTGTTTCCCGTCGAAAAAATAAGGGAGACAACTTTGAACATTCCCCTTACCTCGTGCAGTGTTCTCACGAGCGAATTATTCATTTGGAAAACTTTCTACAGTTTGTGGAATCATCGCTTGTCTCTCTGAACTCCCTCGACAATGGGAAGTAGCTGGATGATGTCATCACCGTGCGACGAACTTTTCCAGGAAGTGCAAAACTGTATTTTGACTGTAATTTGGTTTAACAGTCTTTTTTGTTTTAAATCAACTATTTACTTAAAATGATCATTTATATGGTTGATGACAAGATTACATATTACAATAACATAATATCTTCATATTTATGACTTGAAGAAAGGATTACAGAACAGATAAAGGAAGAAAATGTAAAAAGAAAAGAGGTGAGACAGGAGATGGTTATGAGAGAACTGTGTGAGTATTAAAATGTAAATATGTGCTTTATTCTTAGACCCTACAAGTATAAATACTGATGGTAAAATTCATTTTTGTATGTGTGTGTGTGTGTGTGTGTATATATATATATATATATATATATATATATATATATATATGTATGTGTATATAAAATTTTTTTTTTTCTCTCACTCATCTTTCTTTGAAGTATCACTGCATATTATGATTATGGTTACCATACTCGAAAGTTAATATCTTCACAAATTTGTGCAATCTTTATATTAAGTGTCATAAGTAAGGTTATGCCTATAATTTCAGAATGTTTGTTTGCATAGCAAAGAACTGAATAACAAAAGTGGTATACTAAAAATAACTTTGCAAATAGATATCTTATTCTGCCACTAGTGAAAGTGGTTGTATATACATGTGTTTATAGTGACTACATCCCATTTGGGAATGATAGAATGTTTATTTAAATGATATAACTGTTTATAATTACACCTATGTCTTCTAAATAGTCATTCTAAATATAACTATTTACAAGGGATCCTAACTACATTAGCCTTGTTTTACTTTTTTTTTTCTTTCTCTCCCCTCTCATGTTCATTATATAAGTTAAATAAAGGGAAGAGATATAACGAGAGTTACAAACATGTTAATACAAAATAGAATTACATTTAAACAAACCATGGTTTGAACAATAACATTGTCCTGAAGAACGTATATCTGATAACATAATAGAAATGTTGTTTATACACACAACCTCTGTTATCTATGTTAATAGTAAGGCAGTGGGCTAAATTACTTAGTCCTTTTAAATAACCTGTTAGACATTTGCCTTATTTTGGAATGTAAATCATATTTTGAATATATTAGGTTACATAGGTTTCTTATTAGATATGATATCTATGAACGTATAAACTTTCCAGATAACACTATATTAGGGCAATTAATGATTTCATTAGAATTTGGTTATCTTAATGTTTCTAATTTAAAGTATATAAAGTATGTTATTAGTGGAGTTTGTACTCTGTTACAGTTTAGGGGTTGATCTCAGTGACAGATGTCATTGGGATTAGGAGGTTATAACTCCAGGTGGGGAGCATTGGGGTGATTGTTTTTATCTAGTGTATGTAATATTTTTTTTTTTTAAGAATTTTTTGACATCCAAAGTAGCTTATTTATAGAAAATATAGAGAATAAAGCTCAAGGAATACATTTTTTCCTAAAGACATGAGATTTAATATTTTTACTAGGAACAAATTCACTTTTTTTGCGGTTATGTTCACATTATACATATGATATTAATATGTTACTAACACATCTTTTAGGTACAATTACATAATATGACTATGTTGAAAGGTATGTCACTTAATGTAAATCGTTTGAACAATCCATATAAAAGAAGTAATTTAAACCTAATATAGTATTCTTACAAGAAATCCATTTAACAAAAGATGCTATTAAATTTCTTGATACAAATAAATACACCAAAATAGTAAGCTCAGAGTGTATGAAAAAAAGAGGTGTAGCAATATTGTGGAACAAAACATTACCATTACCCAGAATATTCAAAACATAGCAAGACAATAAAGGTTTGCTTTGCTTGGCTGTAATTGAGATGGGTAAGAAATTATATACACTAATAAACAACTATTGGTTACCTGGTATTGGTACTAATACTGTTTGACACATATTGAATCAAATAGTTTCACTATCTGAGGGATATATCATTATGGCAGATGACTACAACTGTACCTTAGACTCTAAAAATACAACCACTTCAGGAAAAAGAAGAATTACAGCACAAGCTAAACAATGTATACATTTCATAGACTTATACCTACTCAAGGACATGCATCATTTTGTGGATCATAACTCATTACAATACATGTTCTATTCTAATAGATACAAAACATATTCTAGAATTGATAGAATATTTCTTTCTACACAGATAATGAATAACCTGACCAATAGCAAAATTATATCCTACCCAATCTCGGACCATAATACTACCATATTTTAACTTAATATTAACACCCATAGTGTCCAAATTAAAAGGATTCCAGAATATCTCACACAACTTAAGAATTTTCAATTATTCATAACAGAAGAGACACAAAACTTCATTAACATAAACTCAGCATCAGACACACATGATATATTTATTTGGGATGCCCTAAAAGCATATTTATATGGACCAATAAACAAATGGTTTTACAATAAGATGAAAATATGGGATAAAGATATAAGAATAATACAGGGTAAACTGGACTCACTATACACAAATAACAGACAACTTGTCTTCAAAGAATATAAGGGATGAGATATACAAACCAAATGAGGAATATAGATCTATCTTACATCATAAAACAAAGATAACACTAGAAAAATATAGGTTTCTTGCTTATTCTGTAAATCCTAAACATCTGTCAAACCTTAAGAATAAGACCAAAAGATTAAATAAATATAATTATATTAAAGAAATACATTCTGCAAAAAAGAAGAGAAGTACATAGCATGCAAGATATATTAGAAGAGTTTAGATGTCAGTTTTATGAAATTAATCCACACAACAAATTCAAACACAAGATAATGTAAGATATTATATTAACAAGAATATACATACACTAAACAGACAACAAATAGAAGTTATTGATAAACAAATTATTTTATCAGATATACAAAGTCAAGTAAGTAAGCTTAAACTAAACAAAGCTCCAGGTAACGATGGAATTATTCCTGAAATATATAAGATAATGCCCAAAATGGCTATTTCGTTACTACACAAAGTATATAATTCAGCCCAAAATGATAATATTACACCCCCATCCTAGAAATATACATTTATATCCCCTATTTTAAAATCAAATAAAGACCCAAAATTGTGTTCCTCATACAGACAAATATCTTTACTGAATATCGATTCATAAGATGTTTGCGAATATATTCTCAGAAAGATTGAAGAAATTCTTACCCCACTTAATAGACGAAGACCAGACAGGATTTATAACTAACAGAAGTACTTTGATAATATAAAACGAACCCTAGCTATTATAGACTTCTCACAAAGGAAGAAAAGGAACTTATCATTAATTAGTCTTGATATTAATGCAGCCTTTGAGTCTATTAACTGGATCTATCTATTTACTCTTTTGGAATGCTTACATTTTTCACATAATTTTATTAATCTTCTAAAACATTTATATGAAGAAACCTATGCATATATCAAAACAGGGTCATATATTTCCAATAAAATATCTATTACAAAAGGCACCAAACAAGGATGTCCTCTCTCTCCTCTACTATTTACTTTGATCATGGAACCCTGGGCAAATGAAATAAGAAACAATAAATAAATAGAGGGTTTGGAAATGGATAAAGACAGTATATCCAAAATCCAGCTGTTTGCGGATGATGATCTTATCACCACAAAGGGAAATGACTCCTCATTCATGTCATTATACAAATCAATTAAAATGTTTCATATGATGTCCAGTCTATCATTCAATGACAATAAAACAAAAATTCTACCCATATATCCTAATAATAAAAAAAAAAAAAAGGATGATGGGAAATAATACATATTACATTGCTACCGCAGATCAAATCACATATCTTGGAATCATTCTTGCCAAAGACATTAAATCAATAATTCAATTAAACTATAACAAATGTTTACAAAATATCCAAGAATTATTTTCAGAATGGAATACAATAATATTTACTACTGAAGAAAGACTAACCATTATAAGAATGATAATTCTACCTAAAATCTTATGCATACACAATCCATTCAAATTCTACCCTCAAAAAGATTTATAAATAAACTAAACACTTTAATACTAAGATTCTTTTGGTCACAAAAAAACCTAGAATTGCTTTTAATCAACATACTAACAGCTGGAAGAATGGTGGAATAGCTTTCCCAGATCTAAATTTCTATTCAATTTCCACTATAATCAGATCAATTTCTCAGCTTTTAGATATAACCTATTTAGCTAAATGGAAATCTTTATGGGAAGTATCAGCCATGCAACTTATAACGAGACCAACAACATATCAACTAGAATTCATAAACACACCTTTTATATGGATCTTAAAAGAATATTTTGTCACACATACTAATCATACTGCCAGTTATGTACATAATATTATAATTAACTTTAGAAACTGTATATATATAAACATGTTAAATTTAAAGACTACTTTTTTGTTATTACCTATAGCATATACACAAGAGACTTTTGTTACCTCAGATATTGACAACATTTCTCAACTTAAAAACAATGAACTCAAATACTGGTTCCAGCTAACTTATGAATACAAGACTAGTTCAATGGATCATATTATACAGGAATATAGACTTAATAATTCCTCATGGTTAGATATACAAACACTTATACTATATCTTGATAATAAGCTGAAACTAGCTTCACCAACTAGTAAACATGACATCAAGATATTATTACAATTTCTTCAATCAGCATTATTACACCAGCATACATATTCAGGTAGTCTCTTCTTTGTTTGACTTTTAAGAGAATTAACATTTTCTTGCACACATAACTACTGGAGTTATTGTAGTTTAATTACTCATAATTCCCCAAGTGAGCAAGATAAGGTTAATATGCTACAATCAGCTGGGAAAACATCATTTTCTCTGAAATGGAAGATTTACACATGGAGATTCATGAATAGATCCTTTTATACACCACAAATAATGGACAAAATTAATAAAACACAGAACATCTGTAATAGATGCAACTCTAATGTAGATATTAACTGGACACATCTATCTAACCTTAAATATATTTTGGAATAAAATAAATGACTTTTTGCAAGCACTTTTTTTCAGACAACTTCATATTGAATAAATCATTAATCATATTTAATACACCTGTTCCACACTGAGTTAGGAAAAGCAAATACTCATTGCTATGGACTATATTGGCAGTGGCTAGAAAGATCATAACAAAAAAATGGATTTCAAAACATCCTCCCACATTCTCTGAGTTTACTAATTTATTAAAAGAAGTTAGTCATTTAAAGATAAGAACCTTAACCTCTAGAACATCTAGAAAGACATATGAATATCATTTATGGGTTGCAAAATATGTTGGAAAAAAAATGATCATTTTGCATAAAGGTAATTGACTTTCCTTGTCATTCAAGAGGTTCTCCCGTTCGATTCTCAGCTTGGGTTGGGAGTGCCTTCTGTGCGGAGTCTGCATGTCCTCCCTGCAGTTGAGTGGGCGTTCGAAAGACATGTGTTGAATGGGTGTTCCTTCGTTGAAGGTTGGGTGTCGGGCTGGCAACTCGACACCATAAAACCAATTGCCAATCATTAGCGGACCGGAGTTCTGCTGTGGCGACCCCTAACTGGGAAACGCTGAAAGACAAACCACAACTTTCCTTGTCATTCATGAGAACAGTTACAAAAGGAAGGTTATAGTGTATGTTAATGTATAAATATTGGATGTCTATATACATACTTAGTTTGTTTGCTTTTATTCGTATATTCATATTTAAATGCTTTAAATATATGTTATCAATTTGTAAATCTATAATGTAAATTATCTTATACATGTCTGTGATTGTTTTCATTGTAATCAAAATCAGTAAAATTGTTTAAAAAAAAAAGAATGGTTCTGGATCTTGAAAAGGACAGGTTATATGGGAAAGAGGGTTCCTTGCTACTTGGCAAGGGGGGGGGATTGTTAGGGGCATAAGAAACTTGGGTTTTGTAGCTCTCCAGTGAGTATTATAAATGTAAGTATACTTTTTAAGGGATGAACCTAGGCAAGTGATCAGGATTAAAGGACTGCTGATGGACAGAATGACTACAAGGAACATGGTGAGAACAGATGAGATATGCCATTTTGCATGTTGCACTTTGCTGAAAAAGCAGGTACAGGGCAACTTTTACACATTTATCTGGATTCAGTTATGCTTTAGTACAACCTTTCATTAATTTTTCTGTAAATTAACAGAAATATTTTCCCATGTTATTATAGTTGTTCCCAAAAGAAGAAGTATGCACATGAGTTGACAAAAAAGAAGTTGGGGAGGGGAAAGAGTAAATGAGATTGTAAAAGGAATGAGGTGATCATTGCAAACTCAAACTAGAAATTTGTAGGAGTGCAAAGGCAGCAAAATTTAATTGCACCAAAAAGAACAGGGTAGCTGCAGTGGAAGCTGAAATAGAAGAAAGATGGCATGGTGGGCTACAGAAGAGAGCAGTAACATTCTAACATGGGAACTGAAGGAGAAGGGGAAGGAAAGCAAAACGTGCAGTGTGACAGAATCATCAGAAAAATGCGCCAACAGAACAGTATAGGTAGCTAAGTTTGGGAGGAATAGTATGAGGATTTATATAGACAGATACACTGGGTGGGAGGAAGAGAAGCTAAGCTAAGGTGTTGGAAAGCCCAGTGCTGGTTGAGGAAAGTGAGAACTAGAACATGAGAGGTAAAAGTAATCATCTGTTATTTACAAGGGAGGAAACGTCAGACCCAAATGGTTTTGTGAATGATTTCTGTAAAGCATTATGTTTACAGGTAGCTAAGACAAATTTCTAGGATTTGATGGAAGAAATTATCTAATAACATCATTAAGAAATATGGAGTCCCAAAAGATCCGTATAATTTCTTCCTGTATCACTAATTAATGCATTTCCCATCAAATCCATGTTCGTGCCCACTTTTGGATTATTCCTTTGAAAAATATTAGGACTAAAAACTACCACAGAAATGTAAAGCTAAGGTCCTCAATATCTGCACTAATCAATAGGTAATACTAAGTTCTTAACAACCTAAGTACCAAGATATTTACAGGGGCATTAGCACTAAAATTAGAGAAGATAATTCCATACTACGCAAATGATGGACAAGCAAGTTTATTAAAGACAGATTATTCATACATAACTGGCAACAGACTGTTTTTGGAGAGTGGGCAAAAAATTGATAAATAAATCTTACACTAAGCCTGAATAAATAACATAAATGATCAGAGTATGACTTGAATACTGTTCACAAAAAAGAATTCAGGATTTTAAATGCACCAAAGCTGAATACGACCAAATATGAGCAAAATCAGAAAATGTGATTAGAAACATCATTTGAAAACCAGCAGGTACTATAATTATACTTTCAGTTTTTTTTAGTTAACATTGTAAGAATTATCACATTGTCACAATATCTTGGCAATTACTCTTGCCTGATGTCACAGTTAATGAGTGTATTGTGGATTGTAGAACATATTTCTGCTTCTTCTAGTAAGTAAGAGAGAAAAACTCTTTATTTTGATACCCATCCTTGTAAACATCGCAGCCTAGTGCAAGAGCTTGAGTTTTGTGCATTCATTTACTAAAAGAAAGCGGCATTTCATCCCATCACGCGAGTAAAGGAGAGACATAATGGGAAACAGGTCAGTGAGAATACCCCCGATAGTCTATGGAAACAGCTAATCTTTTAAATCTTAATGATGAGGGGCAAAGCCAAATATAATCAGGGAGAAGATTTCCTAACCAGAGACCATTTTAAAATAACTGTGTTGCCTATTTATAAAGGTGGCAGAATAAGATCTCTCATATCTCTCAACTTCCTTAGTACAAGAAATTTGGACAAAGTCTAAAATAATGGGGGGGGGGAGCAAGGCCCAAAAATAGGGACAGATTTTTAAGAATTGCTCTTATACCTTTAGAAAGGTGCTAGAATAACAGTTTTTGCATTAATTTTCTGAAGGATGTAAAGTTGTGACAACAGCAGAAGCTTTGACAAAAACAAAGCTTAAGGGACTGTTAGAAGAGTGACTGTGTGTTAAAGCATAAGACACTGCCGTTCACAAAAAAAATGAAAATTGCCATAGTATGGTATGTTCTGGTACTTTAAATTCCTCCCACTTTTCAACATACTGGTTAAACTGGATGTTCTGAACTGTCTTCTGTCCCTGATTTTAGCTTTGCAAAATCTCTCCTAAAACATCTGTTGTTGTTAGTGGTAAGGAAGATCACCGACAGTATTGTTTGTTTAATATAAAGATGCTTTTCAGAAAATATGTTTTAAACATAGATAATTACCATTATTTAAGCTAGTAGGATGACTGTTGAAACAAGTGTCTGCAATTCTGTGTTGAAACAAGTGTCTGCAATTCCAGATGTTGACTTTCATTGGTAGTGGACTGAAACACCACAGCAGAAAGAGGAAAGAGAGTTGAAATTGCAGAGGACTAGAAGACTGTATCAGATACTTTTCATGAGAACTGTAGCAGATTACATACAGTCATTTAAAAGCATATATGTTAGTGCTTTAAAAGGTTTTCAGCTTTTTTATTGCAGGTTAATATACTTTGCCTGCTAATCTGAGCATTCTTGCAAATTTTTATTCGAGGCCTGCAGGATAGCAGTCCTTATAGTGTCTATATAGTGTATTCTCATAAGATTAGTCACTGTTTAGATCTTTCCACTTGTGGATTGGATTGTAAATAAAATGAAATGAGTAATATATTCTTAAATTCCCATTCAAGCAGAAGCCTTCTGGATTCCTGGATTTCCCTTGTCTCAACAGTGTATGTATCAGTGTAAAACAACACAGAGACAACCTGCTATCCTTGAATTTTTCCTCACATTAATACACAGTACAGTTGCTTATGCAGGAGAAAGCCATAATGGGGACAAGAGTCCATCAACACTTTAACAGAATGTAGTCGGAGCAGAAAACAACGTGGAAATGTAATTTCAAATGTAAAGACATTCGCAGACGCACACACACAAAAATGGTCTAGTATCTTAACATGTATCTGCATATTAGTGACCTGCTTTGTGTACAACTGAACAGAGCCAACCTGCTATGCTTTAATTTTTCCCCATGGTAGTACAAAGTACAGTTGCTTGTACAGGAAAAAGCCATAATTGCATGTGTAAAAAATACTGAATTCCCGGTGTATAACACAGTTCCATAGACAGGCATTGGAAATGCTACAGATTGTTTCCCTTTGCGTTTCTTTTCTAAATACTTTTAAAATCATTATCGTTGCCCTGTCTCTTTAGTAAACTAACAAGTCTGCGGTATCTGCTTTCCGCATCTTGACAATCCCAGATGAAAATTCATGCAGACAAGTAAAACTTCAAAATGTTTATTCATGAATTTAGTAAAATGTCACCTGGTACTGCATGTTGGGTGGGGTTTGGATGAAGCTTGCTACTGCATATCCGGGGGGTTAATACAGTAAAACAGAGCCAGAAGGAATTTCTGTCTCATCTTGGACAGGCTTTGGGTGAAATGGTACATAGTGATTTATTGCAAGTAGACTGTTCTGTTAGGAAGACATTCTGTTTGGTAAGGTAATGTATTTTTATGCACTTGAATTCACTTGTTTACTGTAAATGCTTGTCTCTGAAATGAACACTGTTGTGGTCCTCTTTGTGTGTTTTCTTAATATTGCTATTTCATACATGCAGCAAAGGAATATTTAGGGATTAGATATAGAAGTGCAGTCTGCTAAGGTCAGTGATGATATGATTGTTGATGTATTTGCTATGGGCAATATTAAGTTATGGGACAATACAATATTTGTGTAATTTCGCACAGCATGGCTGTGGGTGATTGTCACCATTGATGTGACCCCACCCCATCTGTAGAAATGGGAAAAACAGGTTATGGATGGATATATGTGTCCATAGGTTGGTACTGGGCTATCAGCCCTAGGGCCTATACAAGCCTAGCCATAACAATTCCCTGGCTATTTCTTCCCACACTATTTACTTCCCTGGACCCCTGTCTAGCAGGGCAACTGACGTGATCCCTGGGGTGAATTTCCTTTCTCCCATCCAATCGTCAAGGTTCCTTTTGAAGAGGGCCAAAGAGGCACTCTGCTTGACATGTATGGGCAATCTATTCCAGAGTCTGGGGAGTCTCTGGGTCAGGAACCTAGCCCTCCAGCATGCTTTGTTTATTGTGATGACAAGGTTTAGTTCCCTGGAGCTTGTGGCTCTGAGGGATTGGGATTTCTTAAGGTGTGGCATGTCCAACAGCTCTGGGTTTGACAGGGCCTTGTATGTTAAGCAGAGATTGTCTCTGATTAGACTATATGCGACAGAGTATAGCTGGAGTTTTGTAAGGCGGTCAGCGTAGGGCATCTGCCTTAGGCCTGTGATTCTTTTAGTGAGGTGTTTCTGCGGCCTTTCCAGTTGTTGCAGATGTCTTGGGGCGTAGTATTCTATAATGGGTCTAATGAGGGATGAGTACAGCGGGACAATTACCTCCTTTTTTATGGATGAAAAGCCCTTAGTGATGAGGTGTGCCACATAGAAGGATTTCCTGAATGTTGTGGCGATGTGGTTATCGAAGGTGAGACCACTGTCCACCTAAGTCTCTTATCACACTTTCGGTGTTCAGTGTACTGTCACCGATATGGTAATTCACGGATACATGTTTTTTCCCAAAGGGGATAACTATACATTTCTTGGCATTGAGCTTGAGCCCATGGCTCTGGCACCAAGCATCTGTTTCTGTAATGCCCTTTTGTAGACTATCCACATCATTGGGGATTCAATAATGGCATCCAGAAGATGGATGATGAATATTTAAGAAACATGTTTGAAAATTTGTTTTAATTTAGTACGCATACTTTGAAATCACTTTTCTTTCTCTTGTTTTTAGATTCTACTGTAAGAAATGTATTTATTGTTTATTTATTTTACATTTGTTGACCAGGATAGTCCGACTGGATATATGTCCATTTTCAGTGGAGGCCCGGGGAGAAAAGCTCCAAGATAATACACATTGAACATTTAGTAAATGCTAGTTTCCAGCAGATTGTAGTAATAAGCAATACCAGGATTTAGCACATATAGTACTAACTTATTATAAAACACTTTACAAAACATAACATTATTTTCAAAGTTATATATGCTTAACGTTACATTCAGGTTTAAGACACGTTGAGCAGCAGTTATACAATTGACCCTTCCTGAAATGGAGTGGTAGAAAAAAGTTAGAAGTAGTTGAAGGTAAGGCACCTAAGAAGTAGAGAGGTCACTGGTCGGGATTAGTGCAAGGGCATAAGCAATGAGTTTTGAAGTATTTCTTGAGTTTGTTTTTGAATTGAGTTAGTGAGAGTTCTAGGGTCAAGTCAGCTGGGAGTCTTTTCCATGTTTTTCCAACAGAGTTGGCAAACAGAGTCCCCAGCTGAATAGTTGGATTTGTTTGTTTGAACTAGGAGTCTAGTGGATGATCACAGTGGCAGGCTGCTGGTGTAGGGGCTGATAATATTTTTTAGTGCCGGTGTATTTTCTGGTTGGTAAAGGATTTTATGTACCACTATTAGCTGGTTGAACTGCAGTAGGCTTGGCAGTTCAAGCCATCCTAGGCGATTTCGGTTGTGACAGTAGCAAATCTGGCAATGTGGTTATAGCATGATGATATTTTATTAAGATCTGTTTTGTTTAAGTTGGAGAATAGAGGTGAGGCGTATAGAAGAGTTGATAGCAGATGGAACGGGCAATTGCAGTTCTAGCAAGTGGGGTAAGGAAAGGTTTGACTCTGTAAAGAGAGCCAAGTTTTTTATTAATGGTTTTGATAGTTTGATTGATATGCATATCAAACTTCAGGTTATCAACTATGACTCCCAGTAGTTTAGTTTGGGTTTCTGGGGAGATGATAGTGCCATTGTTAGCGGTTATATTGAAGGATGGCAGGGGGGTCCTGCATGTGGGGGAGAAGAGGAGCAACTTAGTTTTGTTGTGGTTTAGGATTAGATGTTGATTGGAGAGCCATTTTTCCACTGTATTGAAGGTATTTTGGGTTAATGTGAATAAAGTAGCTGGTGAGGTGTCAAAACAAATTAAGGTGGAGTCATCCGCATATTGAATGCAGGTGGCATCTGGGATGACTGAATGGAGGTCGTTGATAAAGATGGAGAAAAGAAAGGGGTCCTAGTATCAAGCCCTGGGGGACTCCTAATGTGATGGGTAGGTGAGATGATAGCTTGTCCTGTTGCCTGCGCTGCAGGTAGGATTGAAACCACTGGAATGCATAGTTGTTTAAGGAGAAGGCCTTCAAGGTATTTATTAGCATTTTGTGGTCAACCATGTCAAAAGCCTTGGATAGATCTAGAAAGAGTGCTGAGGATAGTTTATTATTGCAGTTGTGGTTAATGACATTAGAGAAAGAGAGGAGGGCAGAAGTAGTACTGTGGTGTGGCTTAAAACCATGCTGAAAGTTGGACAACAGCTTGTTCTGTGTGAGGTAGTGCATGAGCTGTATGTGTACACACTTCTCCATAATTTTAGCTAGAGGTGACAAAATAGCTATGGGTCTAAAGTTTGACATTTCAGTGGAACTGCCTCCTTTATGGAAAGGTATGACATGAGAGATTTTCCATATAGTGGGTACAGTAGCTTCAGATATAGCTCTGTTGATCAAGATTGAGATGGGGTATGCTATGGTATCAGCAGCCTTTTGCAGATAGTCTGCTGGGAGGAGGTCAGCAGCCAGAAATATTGAAATATTGCTTCAAATAAAGCTATTAAGTTATGATACACGTAATGAAACCAGAGATAGCTCATGAATGATTTAAAGAAAACAAGGGGTCCATTAAAATGAATATATATGATAGCAGTTATATAAATGTGGGAACTTGCCTAGATTGCATATTGCTGATGATGTCTGACCATGTTGTGCTTTGCTCAGTTTAAATGGTCATTAATCTTGCTTTGCATGACTAGTGTACATTTGTGTGAAGTGAGATGGATTATTCTGTTATTGTGATCGTTAATATTTTGCCACAACTGGACATCTCTGAAGTAATTAGTAAAGTGTCTGTAACTGATGGGTATGGAGGCTACCTAAAGCTATGATTTGACTTGCTCATCAGTTTGATCATTGTTAAAACAGTCACCGATTTGGCACAGCAGTAATAGTGTCACAACACAGTGTAGTGCATTTGCTAAAATCAGTGTAAAACTAGTGTTGCTATGGCTTCTGCTTGTGTATGTGTGTGGGGGCACAGTGTATGTAACTCATTTACACCTATAGCACTTTTTGTTTGCTTATATTTAATACTTATAGCTCCTTATGGTGTCCTGACATTTTTTAGCTCTGCCTTAACTAACTTACCAGTTAATAATAGGCAGCATATAAAAGGGCAAGCTGTAAAAAAATAAAATGATGTCTTGCAGTGAATATATTTTTACGTGTTACTCACATTTTCATGCAGTCGTTCATATCTTCATAGCTGAGGCAGCTGCATGTTATTCAGTGGTACGGAGTGGAATGTCATGGTGGGAGACAGAAAAATACATTGTCATCATCTAAGTACAGTATCCTGATAAGATCATTAGTTTGGTGGTAATTAAGAAGATATTTATTATTTCCTTATATGCATTAACATTTCTAAAACAAAGTGGCTTATAAACTATTACAAGGCATCAGCTGAAACCTAGATCTATTAAAGAAATTTGTAATTGATATTTTCAGTATAAGTTTCTGCATGATAGATATGCAGTGTTATTTTGTTGTGAAGTAGATTCATAGATATTCCAAGGCCACTGAGTTTTCTGACCATTAGTGCCTTGTCAGTACCCTCCCTCATGCCACAACTTCATCTCCAGGAAGCCATACAGTCTTGGAGTAAATTTGTGGATATCCATTCGATCATCTGTGTTATGTTTATAGGACGATAGTGAGTTTCACTGGTTTACATACATTAGAAGTTTATTCCAGAGGTTTGGGAGGTACTGGGTTATACACCTGTATCTCAAGTGTGTTTTATCTGTTGGTGAAGTTTTAGATCGCTTGTTCTAGTATTGGTGGGCATATTGGGTTTGTGGAGAAACAGTAGGTGCAGAACTTATCTAAACAATCTTGTATTGGTTTGTGATCGACTGTGCACTAGCTTGGCAAAAAAAACTTTCTTATTTGAATTTATATTTTATTTTTTACAAGCTGTTTTTCATTGTTTGTAGGTAGGAAGGCATAGCTCGTAGATAAGATTTAATTTTATTTTATATTTTGTTTTCCTTTAATTTTTTCTGTTAGTTAGAAGGGGATAATTTTCAAACTGGAAAATTCTAGCCATCTCAAGGGGCCTAGTTAGTTATAAATTCACACAGACTGCACACAGGACAATCCGGAGCCTATCTAAATAATCCTGACTTAGTATGTGATTTATTGAACGTCACTATTAAGAAAAGGTACAACTGTGAAGGATACTGAGCAGAAGCTATTGCTCACTTTTGCACATGATGTAAAGGAATTCTAGCTTTTGTGTGGTCAGAGCAACAACTTTACTGCACTTAATTTAATATTTAGGTAATGTTTTGTTATATATTATTCGTAGGTTCATATGTTCATAGGATAATACTAGGCTATTGGTCCGGAGGCCCTTATAAGCCTAGTCAAGAATTTTGACCATGTTCCCACAAAGTCAGCACCTATTTCCCCTGTCCAACAGGGACACAGGTGGGATCCCAGTGGTATATTTTCTGTTTACCATCCAGGTTTCTCTTAAAGAGGGCTAGAGAGGTACTTTGCTTGATGTGGAGTGTGAGTCAATTTCACAGATGGGGGAGTCTTTGGGACACAAATCTGTCCCACCAACAAGTTCTATTAATGTCACAGACCAGGTTAAGGCCTTGTGTTCGGGTTGCATGAGCAGAGTTTGTCTTACAGATATGCAGCAACTCCATCAAGGCTAAGTCTGAGATGGCCTTGTATGCCAGACACAGGTCATCTCTGAGCAGTCTGTATGAGACTGAGTAGAGGGACAGGGCTTTTAGCCTATCCGTATGATAGATGTTTGAGACCCTGGATTTTCCTGGTCTGGAACCTCTGTGGTCTTCAACTGCTGCATGTGCTTGGCAAGGTATATGCCGAAGGGGGCATTGTACTTGGATAATGGGCCTGATAAGGGAAGAGTACAGAGATGTTATGACCTCCTTGTTCCTGGATGAAATACCCTTATTTATGAGGTTGGCCATGTAGAAAGCCTTCCATAAAATGGAGGCAACGTAGTGGTCAAAAGTCAGGTTGCTATCAACCTGGGTACCTAAGTCCCTCATGACTGATTGCATGCTTAGTACTTTGTTATTAATATCATCATTAGTGGGGATGCTATTTTCCCCTAAGGGAATAATGATGCATTTCTTGGCATTCAGTTTGAAGCCGTGCTTCTGACACCAGTCATTAGTTTGGGTAAGGCCCTCTTGGAGGATGTTCACATCACTAGGGGAATTTGACAGCACCCAGCTTGAAGCATATATGATGGCAAACACAATTGTATTGATATATGATCTCTGTTAATAAGTATTTGTTAGAACTGTAAGGTGATAAATTCATTTTTTAAATGCTGAAGCCACACCCACTGGGAGTTAAACGTATACACTCAAAAGAGCTCTGCTGGAGGGAATGAGTTAAGGTAACGTGATAACACTGGTGATCTGTGTTCCTCATGCCGAAAGCTGGATGATTTGCTTACTATTATTAGAAGTAAATCTAGACTTACTGATGACAGTTGCACTTGTGCAATTGTCAGGGTTCAGAGAACTGTTGTTACACATGTTAATGACTGGACCGATGAAATAAATAGTGTTAGGCAAAGGACAAATAGCACACATTTAGGAAAGGATGTATCTGTTGTCTGCAAAGATCACTCAATCTCTATGAAACAATCCGGATACAAGTATTGAGCAGTTTGAGGATTCAGAGCATATAGATGGGGGAAAATAAGAAGAAGGGAAGAGATTCACAACAAATAATAGAAGCTAAAGAAACTTTTAAATGTCTGTAAAGCAAAGACAGTACATACAAAAAAGGAGACTGCCTTGTTATATAACACACAGATTACAGTGAATGATATTTTTCTTTAAGAAAACCTTCAGTCTATGGAAAAAGGCATAATTTTTTACAAAAGAGAATGTAGAAAAAAGAGGCAAGGGACAAGTGAAATGGAAGAAATCAAAACTGAATGTGGGAGAACTAAATAATATTACTCTAAGTAAAAAGAGGAGAAAGAAAGACGGTGACAACATGGTTCAAGCTGTGGATATAGAAAGCCAGCTGGATGAAAATTGCATGCTTGCAAATGTAAGCAATGAAAACAGAAGGATGAACAAGACTAATGATGATGAAGATTATTCTATTGTAACAATTGATAGAGCAGATATTACTGAATTAGCAGTTGAAGATTCTTAAGATCTGGTCAGAAAAGATATTCTTGTAATTGTCGATTCATTTATTAGAGGAACTGGGGTCTGTATTATATAAGCGAACACTATAAAATTGACCCACAATCCCCTGAAAACCTAAAATGTCGAAGACACAGATCAGCGATTTTTTTCCCCCCAGGGATCCGTAAAAAATATATATATATGTATATAATGAAAGCACACAATAAAGTGGGGGTCTCCACCCCCCTACTTAAATATACCAACTCTGAGATTGCACCACAGTGGAGGAAATGGCAAAGTCCTGAAAATGGCCCAGTGATTTTTTTTTTCACTAGGAAAAAAAAAATCTCTGTTCCATGCTTTCGGTATTTTGCAATTTTGCGTAATGACTTTTGACTAAACAGTGTTCGCAATTCATTGGGTACGCAAAATAATAGGGACCCAAGGAACTGATACTTTCATTTGCAGAGAAGATAATGAACATCGAAAAGTGTTATACTTGCCAGGAGCAAAAATAGAGGATGTGAGGCAGGCCTTTATTCATGTCCGTACAAATTGTCTCATCCACAAGGACTCTCTGACTGTTAACAGAGAACTTAAAATTCTCTTAGCATAGCTTGTACAAGTGTCAGGACATATTTTTCACAAATCACATATAGAAATTAGAGTCATATGACCATAAATGAAAAGATTTTTTGGGTAAATATCTACATGAAAAAATGTCCTGTTTTAAAAAAATGGAAATGTGTAGACCATCCAAGCCTAATTTGGGTTACACATGTTCACATATGATGGCGTTGATTTGTCAAGATCAGTGAAGAGAATTTTTGCAGCAGATATTTGACAGTAATTGACAACTACAAATCAGGATTTTAGCACTGTCAAAAAATGTAACAGTTCATAGCAACATTTGATGCAGTTCTCATGGTTGTTAATGCTAACAACATTAATAATATTTTTTTTTTAAATTGGAAAATTTGCTACGTTGCTACAAGACTGATGTTGTTTTTGTTTGTGAAACATGATTAAAGAATAATGACTGGAAACCAGTTCTGTCAGGGTATAAATGGTTTCACTGTAACAGACATTCGAACATAAAATCAGGTGGAGGTGTTATGATAGGGATTAAAGATAGCTATGAAACTTGTGATTATTACATGTTCAGTGATAACACCAATACTATAGATTGTAACTGTGACGATAAAGACAACCCTGGAACATATAACAATTGTTGGAGTGTATAGACCACCAAAGTCAAGTGCTGATGACCTAGATGAATTCATACTTGTCTTGCATGAAACACAGGAGGGAAGAATGATATTAGCTGGGGACTTAAATTTACCAGAAACAGACTGGAATAATATTAATTAAACAAGGAAATTATTCACAATGTATATTTAGGAACAACAACTGCTTCAGATTAAACAAAACAAAAAAAAGTACCAGGGAACAGATCATGCTAGACATTGTTTGTGTTCCTAAAGAAATTTCTGTTACTTCATGTCAAGTTTTACCACCGTTGGTATGCAGTGATTATGGGGTTACATAGGTTAATTTGTTGCTAGATAATTCTGCCAAACTTAAATATAAACCAATGCACAAAAGATTAATAACAGATTGTGTGCATACCTTTCAACCTCTTAGCATAGGAAATCTGGACAAAGCATTAAATAATGGGGGACAAAGGCCCAAAAGTAGGGACCCATTTTAAATATTGCATTTATAAAGTTGGAAAGTTGCTAGAATAATAGGATTTGGATTTTTGCATTTTTCTGAAGGATATAAAGTCTGAAACTCAAATGTATGTCATTATTTAATGACTTCAGTTCTCAGTGATTTGTCAGAAAACCACACATTTTATGAGGAACAGATGAAAAATGTGAGTCAAAAACCTGGTCATTCTGCAACAACCTGGAAAGTTTAGAGGTATGATTATATGGAAGCAAAACAGTCACTATGTAAAACTAAATGGGAGTGATGCATTCAGTGGAAAAAACACAGAAGGAATATAGAAAGTTTTGAAAGAGAAATTGAATGCAAAAAATCAAAAAAATGTTCAACATCAGAAGGATATATTTCCATAAGAACATGATACTTTATTAAGGTGAAAGACAAAAATATAAGAAATGGAAAAGATGCCGAACTACAACTTTGAAAACTGAAATAAACAAGATGGACAAACAAATTAAACACAGTGTGGGACAAGATTAAGAAAAATTTGAAGAAAATTTATATAAAGATATTGAGCATAATAGAAAAACATTTGATAGATTCATAAGATGTAGAAGGAGTAAAGACATACAAATTGATAAACTGCATATACATTTTAAAATTTATCAAAGACACAACAGATTATAGCTATTTTACAAAATGTTATGCAAATAATTTGGCTGCACAAAGGGGATGATAACTTGTCCTAATGATATCTAGGTAACCTCATATACTGAAATCAAATTACATTATATTGAAAAATGACTATATAAACCAGATCCAAATAAAGCACAGGGAGGAGATGGAATTAGTAATAATGACCTGAGAACACTTCCATTATATCTATTATTTACTAAGTCATATAAATATGGTGAGATTCCTCAAGATTGGAGACTTGCACTTATTAAACCCGTGTTTAAGGAAAAGGGGAGTAGGACAAACCCAGAGTCATACATGCTTTCATGTTGTGAAAATAAAGGAGAAGGTAATCCTGGATAAGTTATTGTCTGAATTGAAAAGGTTGGGACTTCAAACCATATATCAGCTTGCATATGGTGAAAACAGGTCTGTTAGCACCTGTAACAATAACAGCTATGAAAGAAAAATTGTGCTGTGATGTAATTTATATAGATTTAACTTCAGCATTTGACAGAGTCATACACAAACTACTGAGCAGCAAATTAGAATAATTAGGTATTGATATACTCTTGATAAAATGGATAGCTGCATGCCTTATAAATAGGACATGGCAAGTATCATACAGCAATTGGACAAGTGAAATTCTTGGTTACAGTCAGGGTGTTCCACAGGGCTCTGTCCTAGGTCTATGCTTGTTTAGATTGTATCTTTCAAATGTACTTTTTTTTTTATCTTAGGTGCTCTATAGTTTGTATGCAGATGATTTGAAATTGGGTAAACTGATTCCATGGGTTAAACATAGGGCCTGTCTGCAAAAGAACTTTACTAAATTGACCATTTGGGCACAGGAGAATAATATGCTGATAAATAGATAAAAAAGTAAGCATATGAGATTTGGGAGATGTAAATTGTAAGGTGAATATTTAGTACAGCGCACAGAGATTGAAACTTTAGATTCATTTAAGGATCTGAGTTTACGGGTAGATCCAGCTTTGAGTTTTTTCTAATCATATCAACCAATTGGTTAATGATAGTTATAGAACTAAAGTTTGTATAAAAAGATTTATAAAGTGTAGGTCATCAGAAATGATGAAGTCATTGTTTGTTAGCTAAATTAGACCCAAACTTGAGCATGAATATGGAAACCTTATAAGAAAACAAGCATGAGTAAACTGGAAAGAGTACAGTAGGAATATACCAGCAGCATCCATGGATGTTAAAATTTAGGTTATTATGAAAGACTAAAATATCTGAACTTGTACAGTGTCTCATATAGATATTTAAGAGGATAGCTTATTCAGGTATATAGGGCATTTAGAGACAGTTACCTCAGGGAATGTTTGAGGTTATCAAAATGTAGTACAGAGTAATCAGACAACTTATGTAGAAGATTCTGTAGGAATGAGAAGTGTGCTAATTGCCTTTCTGTGAGAACAGATGATGCGTGGAATAGACTACCAAATTACATAAAAGAAAGCACTAGTTTAGATATTTTTAAGAACAGCTTAGACATTTACTATGGGAACAGCTGTTTTGTTATATTGGCATTAATGCCTCTGCTTGAAATATTTCTATGTATATATGAATGCATGTCAGTTAGACCTCTTATTATGTTAATTTATACACATAAGCATCTACTTTCATATTTCTGAAAGTATCTCAAAAAAACAAGCATACATAAGGAAACTTCTGTTATAAAGGGTCATCTAAATAAAAGGTTCTTTGACACTTTGTCTAGGTGTATTTTTTTTTCCATTTTTGAACAGCTGTTTATGAATCTTTAGCAAAAAATATAACTGTGGGCATACTTCTCAACTGTACAGATGTTCGCAGCATTTCCAGATTTTTTTTCATCAAATTCTTGGACTGTTTTTCATAAAATTTGTAGTTTTCTGGGAAATCGTTGAGGATTGAAGTCACTAAATAATAACATGCATTTGAGCTTCAGACTTCATATCATGAAAATGTATGCTAACACAAATCCTGTTATTTTAGCAACTTTATAAGTTTATAAGAGCAAGATTTAAACTATGTCTGTATTTTTAGGCCTTTGTCCCCCCATTATTTTAAGCTTTGCCCAGATTTCTTACACTAAGCCGTTGAGAGGTATGATTGTGGGTTTGTTTGCTGAAAGTTCTGAGCTCTTGCCTGAGTTTATAGAAAGTTTAAAAAAAGCATAAAATAAGAAAATAAAGATCATGAGGGGGCTGTCTTTTATTGGGGGTAGGGAGGCGGGTACAATGCCGTGGCCTAGTAAAACTTTTATATTCTCACAAACATTTGCCTTCGCAGTTTACTGTAAACTGATATTTTGTCAGACCTAAATTATTTCTTCCCAGCAAGGAAAAAAATAAGATTGAATTACTTTCCTTGCATGTGTTTTTTGTTCAGGTTATTGTTCGATCAAATGGCTGGAAGAAAGTTCTAAAATGCATGTCAGATCATCAGTAGCAGCAGCCTCCTAATCCCCAGTTTAATTTAATTATTCCCTGCATAAGTATTGCAGTGCAGTCTTGGCTAGTTAGGATGCATTAAAAGAATGTAGAAAAAATATAAAAGGGGATGTGTATGAAAATGACAAGTGGGCAGTAGGGGGCACCATGGAGCCTTTCACCTAGGGCACCATTTCACCTTAGGCCTGTCCTTTACATACATTTCTTAGGCTTTTGCTGTACTGGTTTTGAAGAATTATAATTGTCATAACACCGTGTTGTTGTCTTCCAAAATTACTTTTTAATAAACAGCCTGGTAAGTGGAGTAAGCCAGGTTCATGTTTTGACCTTGAAATAGGCCATTCTCAGTACTCCTTGTTTGCATAATAGAATGCTGAAAGTTCTCAGGTCTGTCTTTGATCGAAAGAAAATTAAAAAAAAATTAAATTAAAATAAAATAATTTTTTTTTTTATTAAGGGGTTCCAGTACTACCAACTAACCCTTGTGTTAGTATGGAATGTTTCAAAACACAGATATTATAACTTCATGTAAGGACATCAGTACTGGAAGGTCAAATGCTCAATTGAGAGATATTATAGGATTGGTTCCTGCGGGAATGTACTGACAGCAAATCAAAAGTCTGGAGTCGGCTACATTAGAATATGGCATGGTATAATTGCTTGGATTAGATCAATGACTTAATTTGACAAAAAAAAAAAAAAAAAAAAAAAAAAACTTCACAGAGGATTGATGCAGTGAGCTGTTACTGAGCTACGTCCTGTAGTACAGGATTTCATTTTCTCAGCCTTCATTTGCCTACTGTGTGACCTTGAGTAAGTCAGTTAATCTGACAGTGCTTTGGGGTAATTGGAAGTCTGAGCTAGTCTCATCAATGGTCTTCTGGACTTCATACGTAGTAGCTACCTAGAAACCTATAAAATAATTTTTCTATTGCATTTTGCTCCCATGCCTGTCAGCCATCAAGCTTTCCCTCAATCAGACTTGCCCATTCTTTCCCTTAACCATGAATTTCAACTGGGAATATGATATCTGTATTTAGGGGCTTTCATCCAGGCAAATATGTGGGTACTTTGTGCCCAAGTTTTCACCTCCTGTATCCACTACTAATGCCATGGAAGTGAGTACCCCTCACCATGACCAGCCACATCTGGTTTATCCCTGACTGGGCCTGAAGATTAACTTATCCCTCTTACCTGGCTGTGAGCAAGTGCAATCATCCCACTAGTTGGGTGAGTCAGACTTATCTCCAGTAGTGAGATCTGAAGGTGACCTTATCTTTCCAGCCCCAGTAGGCAGGCACTTCCTCCAATCAGTGACCCGCATCATTCTTAGTGAATGCCATGGACGTGTTTTTTCTGCACTAATCCATCCCAGGAAGTGCCACGGAGTACTGTATCTCCATAGGGAATTCATTGCAGTCCTCCACACAGACGTACTTCTCAAGGGTTATGAAGTCCCACAGCTTCCATGCAAGCCTGTTCTTGCACAGGAGCACTACCAGACTGGGAACACTTGAGCCAATCCTCCCTCCTACTCCCATCCCCTGCCTTGTCCATTGCCTGAGCCAGAACATGAACCTGGATCACCTGGGGTGCATTCAGGGCATCAGCAGTCTGTTCCACAGAGCCAAGCCTAAAAAAGCCTACAATGTTGTTATTTTACATTGTCTTGATGCTGTGTTGCAGTAGTCTTAATGTATATATCTGAAGTAGTTAACTTAATTTGATCAGCAACCTGTGGGTTACGGATCCGATAAGGATCTAAGCTGGCAGCATGCCAAGCTAAAGATCCGAGCTCCAAGCTCCTCCCCCTTACCCATACTACCCTACAACTTCCTTCCAATCCCCAGATCTCGTTTGCCGCGGCTTTGCCAAGCACGGGATTTTTCGAGCTCCAGGCGAGTGTAGCTAGTTTTTGTATTTTTCTAAAAATATTTGGGTAGTATAATTGTTGGCTGTGTGTGTATGTGTAGTATTTTTCTGTATTTTTAAATATTAGTTCTTTTCTTAACTAATCTATCCCCCTCTTATTCTTGGTAATCTGTATCCCCTAGTAGGCCCCTCTTTTCCCTTTAGGTGTGCGTGTGTGTGAGGGTATGGCTGAAAGCCAGAAAACTACTTTTTCTACATGCATTGTGTGTGTCCATAAGCTGTCGCCAGTGGATGGTCACACTCAATGCGTTCTTTGCTTGGGGGTTTCTCACCTTTCCTCAGGCTGCCAGATTTGTGCAGCCTTTAACCCCTGGACCTTGCGAGATAGGAAGAACAAGCTGATTTTGGAGGGTCTTCAACCCACGGAATCAGCTTCTTCCTCTTTTCCCTCGGTAGCGACAGCCATGGCTGCGGTTGCCCAACCATCTGGCCCTACTCCCCTGTCTGGGACTCACCTTTCCACCTAGTCTCAGGGAGAGCGAGAGGCAAAAAAGGACAGAAAAGAGAGAAGGGAGAGAGAGAAAGAGAGAGAGAAGCCACAAACGGCGGGCCGAATTGGACCCCTCAGCCCCTCCAGCTAAGGTTCTCTCTTCTCCATTGAAGATTACCAAGCCTCCTTCCCCACGGCTCCATTCCGCATGCTTCTGTCCGGAGCTGGAGGAGGAGGCCCGACCATCTTCAAGGTCATCGCGTCAGCCCTCCCGGTCGGCTTCGGCAACCTCTTCCAGATCTACTCGTAGCCTCTCGGAGGCAGATGTGGACCGGATGATGCGTCGCTTCCTGCAAACTCTGCTGCAGATGAGAGTGTTGCTGCCTCCCCCCCCTCCAGGGGGGAGTTCAGCTCCACTGTTTGCCCCGATAGCTCCTTCTCCGATTCACTACCAGGTTTCAGAGTCTTCAGATCCGAGGAGCCTCAGAGTCAGGCGCTGATGGTTATTGCTACCTCGACGCCAGCCATGCCCTCGAGCTTATTGGATCCCTTTTTGGATCCGAGCTCTCTGAGCTGAGAGCCGGTCATCGGATCCGAGGGGGCGAGTGTGTCTTCAGCTCCTTTGCGGTCAAAGCACACCGTCCACTCGGATCCGAGCACTTCGGCTCCGACACCGATCCCTTTGTCGGATCCAAGAGTGCCGGCCACCTTAGAGAGGTCGGTTCCCCATCAGCATTCGATGTTGTGGAGAGGGTTCTCTCTAGAGGATCAAGACCCCTCACTCTTTCCTTGGGATCCGCCTCTGCTCCCTCGCAGCTTGGTTTGTCCTCGATCATCCACTCCCAGGGACAGCCTGTGTCGTTGATGCCCCAGCCAGTTCCCCTGGAGGAACATGAATCCGTTGGTGAGCCCCCCTCGGTCAGTCCCCCCCGAGGAGATTCCTCACAAACAACTTTGCAAAAGGATGCACTTGGACTCCACTGAGTCCCTCACCGAGGATACCGATTTGGAGGAAGGGGAAGGTTCTCCCAGGTCACCCCTCCAACGACGTCTCCTTTGGAGACATTATGGAAATGCTCCGCCAAAAAATCTTCCTCGGACAAGTCGGTATTCCTGGAGGCGTTCAACACAGGCCCATCTACCTCTTGGGTGTCCCCCCTGGCCGACCCCCTGGTCGACCTGATTGCCACCAGGGAGTGGAAGGAACTGGACACTGTAGAGCCGATCCCCAGGAGGCCCGACAAGATTCTGAGCCCCACAGACAAAGCTTTGTGGAGCAAGGGTTCCCCTGTAGATGCCATGGTGGAACTAGTTCAGGACAGTTCTTCAGTCCATCCCCCTGACAAGGAGTCTCAGGCAATGGACTGTATTGGAAAGCGGATGTTTGCTTCAGCTACCTTATCTATTAGGGTGCTGAATTACTTGGCCCATGTAATCAGACTGCAGCGAGACCTGGTTAAAGAGTATGCTGAGTCTCCCCCAGAGTCCATGTCAGCCGAGGATAAACGGACTTTCTCGGCTCATATGGCCACTCTCAAATCAGTGTCTAGTACGTCTATTCGGCTACTCTCCCATGCCACGGAAGGAGCCGCTAGAGCTAGCGGGTCCGGTATCGCCTTAAGGCATCATGCCTGTCTTCGACTTTGCGATTTCTCGGAACCTTTCAAGGCTTCCTTGGCGAATGCACCCTTTGATGGCTCTACCCTGTTTGGGAAGACCGTCTGTGAGACGCTGGTCCAGAGTGAGAAAGACGGGGGAAAACGCTGTCAGCCATCGGAATCGGCTTCTCTACTCCTCAAAGGTCCTTCTCCAGGAATCAGCGAGGGCAGAAGAAGATGTGGTTCTGGAAATCTCAGCAAGCCCGGTACCCTCAGGACTCCTTCTCCCCCAGAGGCCGAGGGGGACAAGGTGGACGCTGGCCCAGAGGCAGAGGGGGACCAAAGAACTTCGGGTCACGGGAACCTTTTTCCCACTAACCCATGCAGCAGCCCTGAAGGGTTGCCCGACTGCTCCTTTCTAGAGGCAGTTGGGGGGGTGTTTTTCGAGGCACCTGGCCCAATGGGAGTCCATCACGACAGATCGCTGGGTGCTTCAGATAATATCCAGAGGCTATTCAATCCCCTTCATAAACAAGCCCCCTTACTCAAGACGCCTCCCAGATGTTCCACCCACTCAAAAGGAGGCCGCAGCTTTGGAAATGAAAAAGCTGTTAGAAAAAAGAGCCATCCAGCATGTGCCCCCAGACCAGTCCGGATTAGGTGTTTACTCCAGGTTCTTTCTGGTGCCAAAAAAGACGGGGGACTTAAGGCCAATCCTCGACCTGTCCACAATGAACCTGTTTGTTGCCAAGAAGAAAT
This sequence comes from Protopterus annectens, assembly GCF_019279795.1. NCBI lineage: Eukaryota > Metazoa > Chordata > Ceratodontiformes > Protopteridae > Protopterus > Protopterus annectens. The sequence continues at coordinate 1,177,923,996 of NC_056731.1, read as the reverse complement.
TCCGGATGGTCATACTTCAATCCATCCTGCCCCTCTTGCAGGAGGAGGACTGGATGTGCTCCATAGACCTCAAGGATGCGTGCTACCATATTCTCATGGACAGATGGTCCAGGAGGTTTCTCTGCTTTCGGCTAGGGGCCAGTCATTACCAGTTCAGGGTCCTACCCTTAGGTCTCACCACAGCCCCCAGGGTGTTCACCAAGATCATGGCAGTTGTAGCGGCCCACCTGAGGCTCCAGGGCATGCAGGTCTTCCTGTACCTAGACGACTGGCTCCTCACCGCCCACACCAGGCATCTACTCTCTCTAGCCAGGGACTTCTTCCTCCGTTTATCATCCCAGCTGGGGATCACTATAAATGACAAGAAGTTGTTCCTCCAACCTGTTCAGGTTATAGACTTTATAGGGACCAGGATAGATTCCCTACAGGCCAAGGCTTTCCTGATGCCAGACAGACTTCACAGCATGACTCTGCATGTACTAGTTCTTCTTCAGTCTCCTGCTCCCCCAGCAGAGTTAGTCCTGAGAGCTTTGGGGTCCATGGTGGCAGCGATCAATTTGATCCCTTACGCTCGTCTGCACATGAGGGTTCTACAGTGGACTTTGCAAGTCCAGTGGTCCATTCTACACCATCCGCTAGACTTGCCGATTCCCCTCAGCAGGGTTGCAGGAACTCCCTCATGTGGTGGCTCCAATCCCGAGCCCTTCGGGAAGGACGACCTTTAGTTATGCCCCTACCCCAGGCCACAGTGACCACGGATGCCTCCCGCCTAGGGTGGGGAGGGCATTGTGCGGGCAGGACTGTCCAAGGCATGTGGACACAGACAGAGACCATTTTGCATATAAATTTACTGGAGATGAGGGCGGTCCTTTTAGCGTTGCAGGCCCTTCATGCCTTCCTTCCTCTGGGGACTATTGCAGTACAGTCGGACAATATGTCGGTGGTCTGGTATATAAACAAACAGTGGGGAACCAGGTCTTACCCTCATTGCCGAGAAGCCATGAGAGTTTGGGAATGGGCAATCTACACCAACCATTTCCTGTTAGCGATGCACATTCCGGGTTGGTCCAACATTCTGGCGGACAAATTGAGCAGAGCTATCCTCTCTCCTTACGAGTGGTCTCTGAATTCTTCCATAGCGGAACAGATCTTCCTCAAGTGGGGGTCAGCCTTGCTGCGATCTCTTAGCATCACCTTCCAGCGAGAAGTGCAGCGAGTTTTTTGCTCTAATTCCTCCTTTAGGGGAAGCCCCCAGAGATGCTCTAGTCCATGCTTGGCTGCCCGGTCTTCTTTATGTGTATCTACAACTTCTGCTGATGACAAACTTTTTGCAGAAAGCTCGTCGGTTGGGGAGCAAGATTATCCTCATAGCCCCATTCTGGCCTCGTCAAGTCTGGTTCCCCTGCCTACGGTCTCATCTCATAACTCCTCTCTGGATCTTGGATCCCATTCCAGATCTGATCTCTCACCCCTTCGGGAATGGCCCCCCGAACCTGGATGAGCTCAAGCTCTCAGCTTGTCTGATCCAGTTCCATTAGTTGCCAGGACTCCTGGTATCTCTTCCCTAGTCAAGTCCATTCTGGTGGCGGCACATAAACCCTCTACCAGGAAGATTTACAATAGTAAATGGAAACGTTTTTCCATTTGGGCTTCAGGTAAGAACTTGGATCCCTTTACCGTTCCTATTCCAGCAGTTCTAGAATTCTTGTCTCATATTTTTCAGCAGGGGGCCAGTTCATCTACTGTAAAGGATCTGAAGTAGTTAACTTCATTTGTTCATCAACCTGTGGGTATCGGATCCAAGCCAGCAGCTTTATTCAGCTAAGATCCGAGCTCCAAGCTCCTCCCTCTTACCCATAACCCCCTGCCATCCTTCTCTTTCCTCAGATCTCGTTTGCCGCAGCTTATTCAAGCACCTAGAATGAGTTTCAGGCGTAGGGTTTTGTGAGTTTTTGAAGAAAATTTTCTCTGTTTTTTTACCTAGTTTTTAGTTTAATTTTCAACGAGCGAGTCTTGTTCCCTTTGGTAGTTGATTTAACTAATTTTTATTGCTAAAACCTTGTATTTTTTCAGTTACTCTAGTCTCCCTCTTCCCGTGTGTGTGAAGGTGTTTTGGGTTAGGTCCTTTCTACAACTATGGCCGAGGCCCCCAAAACTTTCTTTTCTAAATGCACCGAGTGTGGCCATAAGCTATCCCTGGCGGATGGCCACACATGGTGTATCTGCCTTGGGGTTGATCATCTTTCTTCGGGCTGCACGATTTGTGCAGCCTTCAACCCCAGGGCTTTGAGGAATAGGAGGTTGAAGTTGATTCTGACCGGACTTCTGTCCCCGGACTCAGCTTTGTCCTCTTCTCCCTTGGCGGCACCAGCTACTACCGCAGCGGCGCCACCTTCCATCCCTGCTCCCCTGGCCGGGACTCACCCTCCCACCGAGGCTCAGGAGGAGAGGGAATCTAGGAGGGAGAGAAAAATGGACAGGCATCACAAGCGGCGAGCCGAAGCTTCCTCTTCGGCCCCACCAGTGAAGCAGCTAGTCTCTCCTAGGGCCTCCGGGCCTTCTCCTTCCCGTCTCCATTCACCCCGTTTTTCCCCGGGGCCAGAGGAGGAGGAGACCCGGTCGCCTTCGAGGTCTTCGAGGCGTCACTCCAGGCCTGATTCCGTGGCCTCGTCAAGATCTACAAGAAGCTTGTCAGATGCGCAGATATGGACCGGATGATGCGTAGGTTTCTCCAGGCCCAACTGCAGATGGGAGTGATCCTGCCTCCCACCCCCTTTTTCGCCCCATTTGCTCCTTCTCCGACCAACTTCCGGGGTTCGGAGCCATCGGATCCAGGCAGCGTCGGAGCCGGGGGAGGCTCGGCGCCAATAGTACACCCTTCTTCGGCTCCGACCATACCCTCGAGCTTGTCGGGTCTCTTTTCGGATCTGAGCTCCAGGAGCCGTGAGCTGAGCTTCGGATCCGGAGGTGTTAGTGTGTCTTCGGCTCCGTCTTGGTCGGAGCACACTGGCCCTTTGGATCCGACTGCATCGGCGCCGGCCCCGATCTGCACCGCGGATCCGAATGAGCTGCTCTCAGAGCTTAGAGAGAGCAGTTCTCCTTCGGCGTTCGATGTTGTGGAGAAGGTCTTGTCGAGGGACTCGAGGCCCCAGGCTCCTGCTGCGGTTCCACCCATCACTCCCTCTCAGACGGGCCTACCTTCCATCACACGGCCCCAGGGACAGCCTGCACCTACGTCCCAGAAGTTTCCCTTAGAGGAACAGGATGTGGTTGGTGAGTCATCCTCGGACAGCCCCCCGAGGGGGTTCCTCACAAACGTAAGTCCAAGAGGAGGCACTTGGATTCACCTGAGTCCCTGACAGAGGACACAGACTTAGAGGAAGGAGAAGGTTCCCCCAGGTCAGCCTCCGAGGACGTCTCCTTCGGAGACATTATGGAAATGCTTCATATTAGAGGGGGGTGGTCAGCCCAAAAGCCTTCCTCCGATGAGTCTGTGTTTCTGGAGGAATTTGATGCAGGCCCATCTACCTCTTGGGTGTCCCCTCCCGCCGATTCCCTAGTAGATCTGATCACTACCAGGACATGGAAGGAACCGGACACTGTGGAGCCCATACCAAAGAGACCTGACAAAATTCTTAGTCCACCCACAGATGGGACGGTTTGGAGCAAGGGTGCTCCAGTAGATGCCATGTTGGTGGTGGCTGCCACCAAGAAGGAACTGGCCCAGGAGAGTTTCTCAGTCCATCCTCCCAACAAGGAGTCTCGGATGATGGACCGCATAGGGAAGCAGATGTTTGCTTCAGCCACCTTCTCTGTAAGGTCGCTGAACTACATGGCACATGTGATACGACTCCAGCGGGATCTTATCAAAGAATACGCAGGGTCTCCCCCAGAGTCCATGTCGGCCGAGGATAAGAAAGTATTCTCAACCCGAATGGCCACTCTTAAGTCCATTTCAAACACATCTATGCATCTCCTTTCCCATGCCATGGAAGGAGCCGCTAGAGCTAGCGGAGCGGGCATTGTCTTATGGCGACATGATTGGCTCCGCCTCTGCGACTTTGTGGAACCCTTCAAGGTGTCCTTCGCAAATGACCCTTTTGACGGCTCTTCGCTGTTTGGAAGGACCGTCCACGACACGCTGGTCCAGAGCGAGAAAGACGGGAAGACATCTGCCGTCGGGATCCACTTCTTGGCTTCCCAGAGGTCCTTCTCCAGGAACCAAAGGAGACAAAAGAAGATGTGGTTCTGCAAATCTCAACAGTCCCATTTCACTCCAGACCTCTCGTCCTTCAGAGGCAGAGGAGGACAGGGTGGACGCCAGCCCAGAGGCAGAGGGGGACCGAAGAATTTCGGGTCGAGAGAACCCTATTCGGATTGGCCCGCACAGCAACCCTGAAGGGTTACCCGGCTGCTCCACTCTGGAGGCAGTTGGGGGGCGCTTCTCGAGGCACCTAGCAGTTTGGGAGTCAATTACAACAGATCGCTGGGTGCTTCGAATCATATCCAGAGGTTACACTATCGCTTTTCTGAATCATCCTCTCAGACCCAGGAGCCTCCCCGGTGTCTCACCCAATCAGAGGGAGGCAGCAGCCGCAGAAATAAAGCAGCTGCTAGAAAAAAGAGCAATCCAGCCCGCCCCCCAAGACCAGTCTGGATCAGGCTTCTACTCCAGGTTCTTTTTGGTGCCAAAAAAGACGGGGACTTAAGACCAATCCTCGACCTGTCCCTTCTGAACCTAGCGGTTGCCAAAGAAAAATTCCGGATGGTCACCATTCAGTCCATTCTCCCACTTCTACAGGAGAACGACTGGATGTGCTCTATAGATCTCAAGGATGCGTACTACCACATTTTGATGGACAGACGATCCAGGAGGTTTCTCCGCTTCCGGCTGGGAGCCAGTCATTGTCAGTTCAGGGTTCTTCCCTTTGGTCTCACCACAGCCCCCAGGGTGTTCACCAAAGTGATGGCAGTTGTAGCGGCCCTCCTGAGGCATCAGGGAATTCAGGTCTTTCCATACCTAGACGGCTGGCTCCTCACCGCCCCCACTAGGCATCTACTCTGTTCAGCCAGGAATTACTTCCTTCACTTGGCCTCTCATCTGGGAATTTCTATCAATCTCAAGAAATCTTCCCTTCAGCCAACTCAGACTTTAGACTTCATAGGGAGCAGGCTAGATACAAACCTGACGAGGGCCTTCCTAACTCCGGACAAGCTTCGAACTTTGACATTCCATGTGATGGCTCTCTTACAATCCCTGGCCCCCCCAGCGGAATTGGTCCTGAGGGCACTAAGTTCCATGGCGGCTGCCATCAATCTTTCACCATTGGCTCGTCTGAACATGAGGGTCCTGCAAGGGACATTGCAGGTCCAATGGTCTATCCTGCAACATCCGCTAAGTACGGCTATCCCCCTCAGCAATGCTTGCAAGAGGTCCCTACTCTGGTGGATCCAATCCTCGGATCTCCTGGAAGGGCGTCCCTTTTCAATGACCCCACCCCAAGCCATGGTAACCATGGACACTTCTCGCCTTGGGTGGGGGGGCATTGCATGGGCAGAACCGTCCAAGGCACGTGGACACACTCAGAGACCTTGTTGCACATCAATGTCCTAGAGATGAGGGCGGTGCTTTTAGCGTTGCAAGCGCTCCAGGCCCTTCTTCCCTTAAGAACAATTGTGATTCACTCAAACAACATGTCAGTAGTCTGGTATATCAACAAACAGGGATGAACCAGATCCTACCCGCTGTGTCGAGAGGCCATGAGAGTTTGGGAGTGGGCGATCACCACCAACCGCTTTCTCATAGCAACGAACATTCTGGGTTGGTCCAACATTTTGGCAGACAAGCTGAGTCGAACCATCCTCTCACCTTACAAGTGGTCTCTGAACCCGAGAGTAGCGAAGCAGATCTTCCTCAAGTGGGGTCAACCTTGCTGCGATCTTTTTGGGTCGCCTTCGAATGCAAAGTGTAGCAAGTACTTCGCTCTACTTCCCCCACCAGGGGAATCCCCCAGAGACGCTCTACTTTATGCTTATCCACCTCTTCCTCTCATGGTAAGATTCTTCAGAAAGCTCGTCAGTTGGGGAACAGAGTGATCCTCATAGCCCCATTCTGGCCTTGTCAAACGTGGTTCCCTTGCCTATGGTCTCATCTGGTCAATCCTCCATGGATTCTGGATCCCACTCCAGATCTGATTTCTCACTCGCCGGAGTTGACAACTCCAAACCTGGACAATCTCAAGCTCACAGCTTGGTTGATCCAGTTCCAATCATATCTAGGACTCCCGGTATCTCCTCTTCCATTAAAGCTATTCTAGTAGCCGCTCATAAACCTTCTACCAGAAAGGTCTATAAGAGTAAATGGAAACATTTTTCGATCTGGGCGGAACATAGACATATGGATCCCTTTACAGCCCCGATACCAGCTGTATTAGAGTTTCTGTTGCACTTATTTGATCAAGGTGCCAGCTCTTCTACCATCAAAATCCAATTAGCAGCAATTTCACACTTTCATGTGGGAAGTGATCTCGGTTCTTTAGCTTCCTCCAAGATCTGCAAGACCTTTGTAAAAGGTACTTTCCTATTAATGCCCCCCGTGAAGGACGCAGTTCCTCCGTGGGATTTAACCCTTGTTCTTCAGGCTCTTACTGGCCCCACCTTTGAACCTGCAGCTTCGGTAGACCTTAAATACTTATCTTGGAAAACAGCCTTTCTCATTGCCATCACTTCAGCTAGAAGGGTTTCAGAGCTTCAAGCCCTTTGTGCCAAACCCCCATATCTGGTCTTCCACAAAGATAGAGTTTCCCTCAGGACCAACCCCTCCTTCTTACTTAAAGTCACCTCTCAGTCCAGCATTAATCAATCTATCAATTTACCAGTTTTTTTCCCGAATTATCAAAACAAGGGTGAATACAAATTACACTCTTTAGATGTCCACAGACAATTGAGGTTCTATTTACACAGGACTGCTGGTCATAGAAAATCTGAGCAACTCCTTGTATCCTTTGCTAAACCCTTTTTGGGCAAACCGGTGTCAAAAGCTACATTGTCCAGATGGATTTCACAATGTATACTTCTTGCATATAAGAGTTCTGGCCGACAAGAACCTGTCGGAGTTCACGCCCATTCCACTCGATCGATTTCAACTTCTGCTGCCTTTTGGTCAAGGGTGTCCTTGGATGATATTTATTCTGCAGCCACTTGGGCTTTATCCCATACCTTTATTACACATTACAAGCTGGATCTAATTTCCAGAGGAAGGGCTTCCTTTGGCTCTGCAGTGCTTTGGAGTATTCTTCCATGAGGACCTCCCAAGTTTAGGTAGCTGGGGACTCTGTCCCACAGGTTGATGAACAAATGAAGTTAACTACTTCAGATAAAGAAGTTATGTACTTACCATAACGTTCCATCTGAGTAGGTAACTTCATTTGTCAGTGACCAACTCCCTCTCCGTCCCCCTAACCTGTAGTTCGTCCCTTTTAGGACCTTGTGTTTTCTGTACCAGATGACATCAGGTTGGGATGTTTAGTTGATCCTGATTGTACTAGTTTATAAGGCTAAGCAAACTCGATCTGAGGAAAGAGAAGGATTGCAGGGGGTTATGCATAAGAGGGAGGAGCTTGGAGCTCGGATCTTAGCTGAATAAAGCTGCCGGCTCAGATCCGATACCCACAGGTTGCTGACAAATGAAGTTACCTACTCAGATGGAACGTTATGGTAAGTACATAACTTCTTTTTCAGCTGGCTGTTATTTCCCATTTCCATATTGAAGACAGTTTTGGTTCTCTCACTGCTACCAAAATTTGTAAGGCCTTTCTAAAAGGTACCTTTCTTTTGAGACCTTCTATTAAAAATTCATTCCCATCGTGGGACCTGACCTTGGTTCTTCAGGCGTTAGCTACACCTCCGTTTGAGCCCGCAGCTTCCGTTGATCTGAAGTTCTTGTCATGGGAGACGGCCTTTTTGGTAGCCATTACCTCAGCCAGGAGAGTGTCGGAGCTTCCGGCTCTTTCTATCAAATCTCCATACCTTGTATTTCACAAGGACAGGGTATCTCTCAGGACTAATCCCTCCTTTCTTCCCAAAGTTGCTTCTGAGATGAACATTAATCAATCCATTAATTTGCCGTTTTTTTTCCCCAATTACCAGAATAAAGGGGAGTATAAACTTCATTTACTGGATGTTCACAGACAGTTACGTTTTTAATAACACAGGACGGCTGTCTTTCGTAGATCTGACCAACTTTTCGTCTCCTTTGCAAAATCTTTTCTGGGGAAACTGATTTCTAAAGTGACTCTTGCCAGGTGGATTTCGAGTTGTATCCTCTTAGCATATAGAGAATCTGGCTTGCCAGAACCAATGGGAGTTCATGCTCATTCTGCGCATTCTATGGCAATGTCTGCTGCATTCTGGTCTAGAGCTTCCCTGGATGACATTTGTTCAGCAGCTACCTGGGCGTCCTCTCACATCTTTATTTCTCATTATAAACTAGATTTGGTGTCTAGAGGAAGGGCTGCTTTTGGTTCTGCAGTGCTCCAGAATATTCTTCCTTGAGGGCCTCCCAAGATTCCGGGTAGCTGGGGACTCTGTCCCATAGGTTGCTGATCAAATGAAGTTAACTACTTCAGATAAAGAAGTTATGTACTCACCATAACGTTCCATCTGAGTAGGTAACTTCATTTGTCAGCAACCATTCTCCCTCCTTCCCCCTAACCTGAATGGTTATTTGGCTGAACTCGAGGTTTGGATGCTTGAGTTTTGTTTCGTCTCTGAGTCAGGTTTTTCAGGTTGTTAGTTTGTTTTGTTATTTTGTGCAGGTGGCAAACACGATCTGAGGATTGGAAGGAGGTTGCAGAGTAGTATGGGTAAGGGGGAGGAGCTTGGATCTTTAGATTGGTATGCTGCCGGCTCGGATCCGTATCGGATCCATAACCCACAGGTTGCTGACAAATGAAGTTACCTACTCAATGGAACGTTATGATGAGTACATAACTTCTTTTTTCACTTTTATGTAGAAAAATCATTGATGACTTTTTTAAGTATGATTTTGTTTTTACATTTGTAGTCTAAACCACCTATTTAGGAAGGAGGGAGCCAATTTAAAGAAGTGTACAGTGTCGCAAGCTGTCAAACAGGACACTGATAAACCAAATGGGGTATTCCATCATCCCAAAATGGAGGAGAAGAATGAGAGCCCTGAGGTAAGCATCATGAGGAATGTTTTATGTCTTCATAGTCTCTGAGCAGCCACATACAGCATTATGGTAAATAATTTTATAAACAGTTATGTTAGAAGGTCTGAACTGTAAGCTGGCTTCCATATAACAGAAAAATGTCTCCAAAGTGATTGCTCATACACCAGAGCAGTCGGATTGAGAGTTTTCTAGTTCAGGTTCTGGTATTCCCTCCGGGGCTTTAGAATTGGCACTATAGCACAGTCTGAAGGCTATAAGCTGCAATAAACTGGTGTCCCATCCAGAAATGTTTCTCTCTTATATTCCATTGCTTGATGGGATAATGTCAGTTAATGAAAAGGAATGAGTGAATGAAATAGTTAGCTGAGAAGAACTAAGGTAAAAAATATGCAGTCAATGAGTCAGGTTGATGTGAGAAGTGAGCAAATGAGGTAATGCTATTGGCTTGACAACGTGTAGTGATTTGTGAGAGACTATGTGGTAGAATGGTTAGCAGAGTCCTTGTACTGTAAATGGATATTTTGCATGGGAGAATCCAAACAGAGCAAAAAAATCCATAAAGCACCAAGTCTGAACTTCCTACCCTCACCCACATCTTTATATGAGCACACTAATTTTTGCTGTATGCATTCCTGTCCTGTTGTCCTGTACTCCCCTGACCACGTGGAGTCTTCAACTGTGTACTCAACATCTGAAACTCCCTTCCTGATTTTATCCATTGCTCTTTTGTTTGTCGATCTCTTAAGCTACTAAAAGCCTCCAACCAGAAATTCTGGGCATTTCCAGTGATCATACCATTCAGCTGTCCAGAATCTCTGAGAATATCGAGACTTTTGCCTCATCTGTTCTTCATAAAATTTGCATTTCTAGTAAATCATTGAAGACTGAAGTCACTAAATAATCATACACAGTTGAGTTTCATACTTCATATCCTTCAGAAAAAAATCATGCTAAAGCAAGAAGTATTACTCTAGCAACTTTCTAAGTTTATAAGAGCAGTACTTAAAATCTGTCCCTGTCTTTGTCCTCCACCCATTGTTTTTGACTTTGTCTAGAATTCTTGTGCTAGGAAGTTGAGAGGTGTGCTGACCATTGTTATTAAATATGCATCCATCCATAAGCTACTTATACAATTTGATTTGATTCATAATATTAATTTCTGCAGAACTGTTACTGCAGTTATTCATCTTTTCTTCTGTCATTATCATGTGAATATATATATATATATATATATATATATATATATATATATATATGTGTATCCTTTGCTGACCAGGTTGTTCCCACTAGGCTAGTGGACTATTTTCATGGAAGACCCAAATTGGTATTTATACTGGCAGATGCAATGAGCTTCCATCAACCAGCTCAAGCAGAGGGGTTTAATGTCTCTTCCAAAGAATGACACTCTCAGGTGTGCAACACCCCTTACATGGCGAGTGTGAGTGTGCTTCCTGTTTTACCATTGATATATATATATATTTTTTTTTTACATTTTATGCATTGCACATATCAGTCCCTGGTTGTAAGATGTTGATATTCAAGCACTTGGGACTCATGTACTTGTGTTAGACTCACAATTAGAGCTACCATTACAAAATTACTCTAGTTTCTCAGTGGGATATTTCTAATTAAAGGCAAATAGAGAAGGAAATAAATAACTCAGAGTTGTTCTTTTACCTGTTTAGAATGAGAATTCCTTTTTTTCTGGGTGATGTGTGATCAGCAAATACCACGTTAAGAAACCAGTTTATTACGAAACAAGCAAAGCTTTTGGAACGTCACCCTTTATCAATGCTAATACAAAATCTATACATTTAACGATTTAAATAGGAACACAAATCGTGTGACTACAGCCAGCAAATCACATGAATACAACCTAAAATAACATCACAAGGTATCAATATAACATTTTAAAATAGTAATAAAAACTAAAAAAAACTAAAAAAAATCAAAGTTCACTGTTTTGCACCTTCAGTAACAAAGGTTTAAGAGTAACAGCAGTATTAAGGCCTGGGTGTTTATCAGCTGCTAACCTCAATATCCAGTTATATTCTTTATTCTCTAATACAGTATTGACATCACCTCCCCTTGTGTCCATATAGACTATTTCTATAACTCTAAATTTAAAATTGTGTGAAGTACCTTTACTAATAACATGTCTACTTAGCGCATTTGTTTATTTTCCTCTCTTTATATCAGATTTATGTTCTGTAATGCACTCTTTAAATCTTCTTGTGGTCTTGCCCACATAAAATGAGAGGCAATGATCACAAGTAGCTAAGTACAGGACATTTACAGTATTACAGTTAGCCAGCAATCTAAATGTATAGTGTGTACCTGTAATAGGATGTATAAATAAGTCACTACCTTTACCTAATATATCAGTACAGCACATACAACTCATACAGTTGTAGGTCCCCACTCTCATCTCTGGTTGCCGCTTCACTGTAGATTTAAAATCCTTGTAACATATCTTACTTTTTAAATTCATTATATATTTCTATATGAAAAAAGGGGTTTTGTACCTAAAACTCCTCTAAGTTCAGGTGACGCCATTAAAATTGGCCAATTTTTTTCAATAATATTTCTAATAGCTTGTGTCTTAAGATTAAAAGTAGTAATGTATCTAACCATGTTATCATGTGCTGCAGACCTATGTAAAGAGTCTCCCCTGGATCAACATTAAAGATAGGTCTCAGAGATGTTTCTCTATCTTTTTTCACTAATTCAATCATTTCTAAGACAAAACCTTCATTGTAACCACTATCCAAAAACTCTGATTTCATATCCTCCGATTGCTTAATGAATGTGACATCGTCTGTATTTAACCCACTGGCCCTACTAAACTGCACTCTTAATATTCCTTTAAATACATGCGGGGCATGCATACTATGCCTATGCAAAATCTTCTGGAATGTACTTCTTTCTTATGGATAGAAGTTTCTATATGACCTAATTTTAATTCCAAATGGACATCAAGAAATATAATACTATTTTTAGAAAATTCCATTTTAAACTTCAGGAATTCAGTGGTACTCTTTAAATAATTCACATAGCTACATAGTTCCTCATGTGTACCTTTCCAGACGATAAAACAATCGTCTACAAAGCGTTGGTAAAGCAAACCTTATCACTATGACTATTTAAATCACTACATACATACTTTGTCTCCCATTGATGGAGTATCAAATTTGCATAAGTATTGGCGATGGAAGTACCCCTTGTTACTCCGGTGAGTTGTAAGAGTTGTAAATGCAGTTCATTATTGAGTAAAAAAACATTCTTAGTAAGAACCAGATCCAACAGTTGACAGATATTCTCCACAGCCCTGGCACACATATTTGCTTTACCTGTCAAAAATTCTCTTATGGCTTCTATACCATAATTATTAGGAATTACTGTAAATAGCGAAACTATAGAGTTACAAAAAGATATTCCCCTTCAATGAGTTCAGTGACTCCTAGTGCTTCAAACCATTTATGTGACTTAGATATGAAGTCTGTGGTACCTTTGAGCACAGATGGGCAACCGGCCAAAAACTGACCTAATTGCTTTTGTAAATATATTGAAATTGGCTTTGTTACCCACCCTTTCCCAGAAACTATCGGCCTCATTGGTGGTGCTTCTAGTGACTTATGTATTTTGGGTATTCCATAGAATTGTGGTATTCTAGGACACGTTACCGTAAAATAGTGAAACAAATCTAGATCTATATCACTAGCAAGCTGTAGATCATAAATGGCCATATTAACTCTGCTAATAAGTTGTTTCACTTCTAACAATGTCACTTTCTTAAAGGTGTTTCCATCACCCAATAGAGACTCCAAAGACTGAATATAATTAACACGATCCATAAACACCACATCGTCTCCTTTATCTGCTTGTTTAATTACTATGGTATTGTCCTTTTCTAACATTTTTAGAGCTAGATGTACTTGCCAAGGTCACCATTTCTGTAACCACTTTCTATGACCAGGTTGAGTTGCCCTCCATATGGTTCCTTGATCTAGTGCCCCCCAATCTCTAAGTTGGCGAATAAAAAAGTGCTTTCCTTTGAAAGCTTGTAGAAAACTGCTTCCTACAAATGATGTAACAAGCTTCTTGCTACATCTAAACTCTACACACAAAGTGCTTTAGCCCTGACTGCACTACTGCCTGACTGGCAACTGCCAGTTGCTCCCCGCTGACAATTGCACTGCCTCCTTCACTCTAATTTAACTATGTCTCTGATCCTCCATGGATGCCTCCTTATTTTAAAGAGCTCACTGGGTTTTCTATTTCTTCCCCTAACAAATATAATATAATGCAAGGCGCTATTAGTTATAGCAATCCTGTATTATCTGTTTGGTCCTGTATGACCTGAGCCTCCATCCTCAGGTGCTACTTACCTGCTATAGACCTTTTTCTTATGCTCTCCAAGTTAGGGATGTTGGTGGTTCTGACGGTGTGATGGACTCATCTAGAATTTGATTCTTTACCTGTCGGGGCCTGCACCCTTGGAAGCTTCTACCAGAGGTGGCTGAGAGAATCTACCTTTATGGGTCCCTTAAAATGCATCATTTAAGCTTCTGACATATAGCAGGTTTACATCATGGCTCATTTTTGTTCTCTTAACATAATTTTTAGTTTGTTGTAATATTTTATTTCATAATCATTTCTTTGTTTGTATGTTTAGTCATGTATTTTGTAGTGCTTAATCCCAAGGACTTCAATGAACTTTAACCAATAAGCATGTGCTTTCTTTTGTATTTGGCAAGAAATATGTGACATACATCTGTAGTTGGGTAATGAAATATCTGTGTGTGTGCTTGTGTATGTGTTTGTGAGTGAGTGTGTCTGTGTCTCTCTGTGTACGGAAGTGTTTTTATTAATAAGTGTTACTATAGCAGCTTATTAATATTATTTATTTATTTTTATAAAGGTGGACAAAGCATTTGGATCAGAGACAGATTTTCCTGTTTTGAAAACAGGAGGGGACACAAAAGAAACACCTAGTGTCAGCTCATCTGGTCTTTCTACAAGCACTGAGGAGGAAAAGTCTTCTAGTTTGACCGATTCTAAAGAAGCTAACAAGCAATAAGTACAGAAGGGACATAAAGATGGGACATGTTTTCTGATGATGTGCATGTCACACTGTGTGGGATTCTGTTCCAAGGTCTAAATCCTAAGTACCAGTCGATTTATATGAGACACACTCATCATCCCCTGGGTGTGGTGGATTACAGATGCCACTGCTAATCTTTTAACTCCTCCAAGAGGAGGAAACGCTGAGAGAAGAAAGGAGCCACTTTTGAGATTTTAAGTATTTTGCTTCCGATTATTTGTTAAGTTTTTCTGCATTGCCGCCTACTTTTGAGCATTTTCTGGCTTGTTAAACTTGATTTCTGTGTTGGTAACTGTATTTAGAACACAACCTAGAGCTGATTACTAAATTTCCTGCCTGCACTTATTTTTTAAATCGTTTTTTTTTCTTAAAACTTGCATTTTATCTGTCTCTGACCTAGCACTCAAGTGCGGGGTCATTTACTGCACTGTTCTAACTTGTTGATACTTGTGAACCTCTGCTTTCCTTAAAAAAAAAAAAAAAATCTTGCTTTTTTCCCACTTTTCTGAGATTTAAAAAAGTTCAGTTACAGATTTGCTGTTCTGAACTGTTTGTAAGTTTCTTGGAGGCCATTGTTTGCTTGGGCTAAAGGGAAGTCTCTGTGTTCATCAGTGGCAGTGATAAACATTGAGTAGCCTGCCTGCCCCTGTGGGAGTGGTTACTGCCTTGAAACTGTAGTTTTATTGCCCATTTTGGGTCAATTCCAAACTCCTTGATCTCCCTCTCTTAAAACCCTCTTTTGCGCGGTTTTGCACGGTTTTGCGCATAGCGCAACATCGGGCATCGCCGCCTAATTGGGTTTAAACTATTCCTGGCTCTACAAAGTCTGCTCTTCACTTTTTCCCTTAGAACTGCTCTATCTCTCAAATTAAACACCATATTCTCATTCTAAGGCCCCTCACTGGTCCAAATAAGTAATCTTACAAGTTAGCACTAATAAACCATAAGCACTACTTACTCTTATACTCTCTACGATTACCTTGTCCCCTATTGGTCCGTTTTAATTCAGTTCCCTATATTACTCTAGCATGTCCAAAGGTCAGTCAATGGTTTCCTCTCCAGTCCAGCTGGTGAATCTGGGAATTTTGAGGCAATGTTACAATTGTCTCATGTACACCGACAACTCTCTCCTCCTCCAAACAGGTTCAAATATATGTGAGAGATGCAACCATATAGCCAAACTGGAGGCTGAGCTCTCTCATCTCAAAACTGGTGTAACCAGTCAGGAGGAGAAGGTAACCTCACACAACACAATTCCAGTATCACATAGCCCCACCACAACAGCGAACCAAACACATAAAAACACAAAAACATACTCGGAGGCTCTAAATAAAAATCTACCTAAGCAACAGAGACCTCCAAAGCAGACATCCAAGCAAACGCTACCCCAAAACAAAACACGTACAACACATAGCACACAAAGTCAGTGTGCCAAGCAGTCACAGCCCTTAAGGCTGAATAACACACCTGATACTCTTGTAATAGGTGATTCTATTGTCAGACACACTGACGTCCCGCTCACCAGGCTGAATAAAGAGAAGGTCACAGTGAGCTGCTTGTCGGGCGCTAGGATCCGCCACATAACGCAAGCACTCAGGTCACTCCAAAGCAAATACAAATATGACTCAGTCATTGTACATGCTGGCGTGAATGACCTGAGACGTACCTCCCTTGACTACATGAAAAGAGACATAGAGGAGCTCTCTGATCATGTAGCCCAGGCCGGTATGACCCTGACCTTGAGCAGCATCTTACCCTCACCTAGAATGATGCCACAGTATAAAGACAAAATGATCGATTTTAACAATTGGCTAAAATCTTGGTGTCATTCAAAGGGGATCCAGTGTCTGTCAGCCTGGGATGACATGCTCGACAAGCCATCTTGCTTCGCTAGGGACGGCTTGCACCTGTCACCCCTGGGCTTTCGGATATTGGCAAAGGCTCTTGCCACCCCCATAGTGCCTTTTATAGGCAAGGCTCAAAAGTCAAACCCACCTCCATAGACAGCACAAGGAACAAGAAAGTAAGGGTAATGCTGCTAAACGCCAGAAGTCTTAACCTCAAGATGCATGCACTCGAAGCTCTCCTCAGTATGGAGAACATTGATATCTGTGCAGTGACAGAAACCTGGTTCAAGGCTCCAGAGAGCACCCCAGCACTGCCAGGTTATACCTCATATCATGCTTTTCGGCCCCAAAACCCGGACCGAACCACAAAAGGAGGGGGAGTTTCCATATTTATCAAGGATATCCACATCTCCAGGTTAGTGGCATTGCACAAAGTATGGGAGACCATCCATGTGCAACTGACAGTGGGCAAGACTGCTTTTCAGTTTATAGCGTCCTACAGACCACCCTCTCAAAATCAGGAATCCCACTCGGCTTTCCTGAAAACATTGGAGAACATGAAGATCTCTCCGAACACCATTATATTGGGCGACTTCAACTACCCAAACATAGACTGGGAGCATTACTCAAGCCCCAGCACCTTAGCCCAAAGGTTCCTGGAATTTATAAACTCAAATGCTATGGAACAACTAGTCACCACTCCCACAAGAGGGGAAAACATACTAGACTTGATCATTACCAACATGGAGACTCTATGCTCCATACCAGAAGTATATCCCTCATTGGTAAGATCAGACCATAAATTAATTTCACTGGATATCCACATCCCGACCCCACCCCCAGCCCCGAAAACCACAGTGAAAAACTTCTCAAAAGCGAACTTCACACTTCTCAAAACCGAAGTGGAATCCTTCAAGGCCCCAGGGCCAGTGGAAACTACGGCCCAAACTGCAGAATCCTATATAAACGTATTCTACGGACATCTCCAGGAATGCATGGATCATGCTATCCCAAACAAAATCAAGACCCAATCATCCAAAGGCAGGCGTCCAGTCTGGTGGACCCCAGCCATAAATAAACTGTACAACAGAAGGAGGAAGCTACTACATGATAGAGCAAAATCCCTAAAAGGGAAGGCATCTCTGATCAGTACTAGCAAAAAATTACGATCCCTCATAAAATCCTCCAAGGCCAGCTTCGAGAGAAGAATTGCACAGGGCACTAAAGACAATCATAAGGCTTTTTTCAGTTATGTTAGGAACCTGGGATGCAACTCCCAGACTTGTTCTGAGTTGATTCTAAACAACAAAAATACACTGAACCCACAGACATCGCCAATATCCTGGCAGACAGGTTCAGTGCAAACTTCTCCCCCCCCAAAAGAGCAAGTATCTATCCCGGCAGAGTGCAGCCTCCCAAACATCTCTGATGCTCAGGTGAAGGCTGCCCTCTCCAAAGCAAAAAACACTGCTTCCATGGGACCAGATGGTGTCCCGGGTTGCGTCCTACATGAACTCCAAGAAGAACTAATCCCTCAAGTAAAACTGCTGTACAGTCTCAGCCTCACTACAGGATATGTGCCCAAAGAATGGCGTACAGCAACAGTGGTCCCACTCCACAAACGTGGCACCTCTGCGGACCCTGGAAACTATCGCCTCATAAGCCTGACTAGCCTAGTCTGCAAGGCTATGGAGAGGATCATCATGGAACTCATAAACAAAGAAATTGGGGACCTACAGACATTAGATCCTACCCAATTTGGCTTCATCAAAGGCAGATCCTGCCTTTTGAACCTGGTCGACTTCTTCGAAACAGTCACCAAGGCCATAGATGAATGGAAGGTAGTCCACACAGCCTATCTGGACCTCGCAAAGGCATTTGACACAATACCCCACTCGGGCATCATAGATAAGCTATCCAGCCTAAATATAAACCCCTATGTCACAAGATGGGTCGCAAACTGGCTCAAAGACAGAACCCACAGAGTCAGAGTTGCTGGAGCCATGTCAGACTCGAAACCGGTCACAAGTGGTGTCCCACAAGGATCTGTCCTGGGAACTCTTGTTCGGTATTTACTTTTCTGAGGTACAGGCCAGTGTGGGAGGACTATGGCTCACCAAGTTCACAGATGACTGCAAACTGGGCGCCATAATCGACTCTCCAGCTGACACAAACATCCTTCAAAAAGGTCTCGCAGAGACGGATAACTGGTGCCAGAGCCATGGTCTAAAGCTAAATGCCAAAAAGTGTATAGTCATACCCTTTGGCAAAAACAATGTGCCCGTCATACCCTTTGGCAAAAACAATGTGCCCACAAATTAACACATAGGTGGTAACCCATTAAGTACAGAGAAAGTAATTAGGGATCTGGGGACCCAAGTTAATAGCAATCTCTCCTTTGACAACCACATTGCCAAAGTGGTTAGAAAGACCTTCTACATAGCCCACCTCATCATGAAAGGATTCACATCTAGATCAAGAGAGGTAATCGTGCCCCTTTATTCATCCCTCATCAGGCCCATCATAGAATACAATGCCCCCTTTGGGATGTACCTTACCCGACGCTTGCAGCAATTAGAAAGACCCCAAAAGTACCTCACCAGGAGGATCAAGGGACTCAAACAGATGCCATATGCTGCTCGGTTAAAAAAACTCCAGCTCTACTCAGTTGCCTACCGCCTACTTCGAGGCGATCTATGCCTGACATATAAAGCTATGTCCAACCCAGAATTAATGGACATGCTCCACCTCAGTAAATCTAAATCCCTTAGAGCCACGCGCTCGAGGGACTTGAACCTCAGCACAGAAATAAATAGAACATGCTAGAGGGACAGATTCATAACCCAGAGGCTCCCTTCGCTCTGGAATAGAATTCCAATTCATGTTAGGCAGAGCACCTCGCTGACTCTCTTCAAGAAGAATCTTGATGAGTGGATGGGGGATCATAGGTTTGTCCCGGGGATTACTTCTGTGTCACTGTTAGACAGAGGCACAGTAAACTAAACTTTAAAAAGGGCACAGTATACTCAAATCAAGGGGTGGCGTAAGCCAAACACAATCAGGCTAGGCTTATAAATGCCCCAGGGCAGATAGCCTAGTATGAACCTATGAACCTATATGGTAAGATAATCAGCAGGATCATTCTGGTCATTTTTCCTGATGTTAGCATTACTGTAAGAATGTGTCGGCTATCCCACTCACATCCAACTTTAGCCTGGACACTAAGGTGGTGGACATGGAGAGTTGAGTTCATGTATTAAATCCTACTATGGTGTTATGTATGGCAGTTGCACAGCCTGCTTTCTTTGGTTATCAGGCACAACAAGGCACCCTGATAGATGTGTGTGGTGTTTGTCCGTGAAGGAGAAGAGGAAATGTTGAAGATATTGTATAATTAGTACCATTATGATTTGAGGTTCTGCACTGATGTCCAGGTTTGTGCAGCATTGTCCAGATATCTACATTAATGAAATACTATATCTTGGTCCCACTGTCTGTGGTATTGCCTTTTCATAACATAATTGATTTGAGACAGGTACCTACAGTAAGCCACATATTTAGTTTGCTACTGTATTCAATTGCAGCCCCTGCAAATTTTACTGATAAGTTAGAACAGTGGGAGCACTTGGGGAAGAGGAGCAATTAAAAAAGACTTTTGTTACTTGCGATTTCCCCTGGTGGTGTTATTTCCTGCTACACTGTCATCTTGTTTAATTTGTTTGTTGTTTCTCTGAACTACATGCCCAAACTGAGTCAATGCTGATGACAGTAAACTGGTGGATACAAATATGTGTGCAACTATATACATAAATCCATCCATCCATCCTCAACCCCTTTTCCCATTTTTGCAGGGGTGGGTTGTCACTTCAAACAGTGACAATCATCTTCAGCCAAGGTTTACACTGCTGGGTGGCTAGCCCTGCCACATTAGTCCATCTGTACCACTCACTTGCACCTACGGTCATTTTGGAATGTCCAGTCCACCTACTGCATGTCTTTGGAATGTGAGGAAACAGGAGTACACAGAGGAAACCCAAGCAACTGCAGGGAGGACATGCAGACAATGCACAGAAGGAACCCCAGCCAAGAATTGAACCAGAGAACCACTTGCTGTGAGGCAAAAACACTAACTGCTGAACCACCGCGGCCACCCAATTATATACACAAATATACGCACGTATATATATGTATGTATGGAGATATATATATATATATATATATATATATATATATATATATATATATATATATATATATATATATATATCTATATATATATATATATATATATATATATATATATATATATATATATATATACATACAGACACACATATGTGTACAAGTATAAAATACATGCATTTATATCT
This sequence comes from Protopterus annectens, assembly GCF_019279795.1. Lineage (NCBI taxonomy): Eukaryota > Metazoa > Chordata > Ceratodontiformes > Protopteridae > Protopterus > Protopterus annectens. Next base: position 1,177,903,481 of record NC_056731.1, on the reverse strand, counting down.
GTTATATACATATCTGTGTGTGAGTGTATGTGTGCGTGTATGTATGTATGTATGTATATATATATATATATATATATATATATATATATATATATACATACACACACACACACACACACACACACACACACACACACACACACACACACACACACACACACACACATATGCATGTGTGTATGTATGTATAGAATGTTGTTATTGATTTATTTATTTTACATTTGTTAACTGGGAAAGTCCGACTCGACACATGTCCCTTTTCAGCGGAGGCCCGGGGAGAAAAGATCCAGTTCCAAAAACGTACAAAAGCTTAATACATATAACAATACACAAAATTACACAAAATTTACAAAAATTCAACAAAAGTTTACACAGGCTTACAATATCATGCAAAAGACTTATAAACTTTACAAAAAGGAACTTAGAATTTCCAGATATGAGCAGTGTCAAAAACAAAAAAGGCATACAGATAAAATGAACATTTTGAGGATGAATAATATATTAGAAAGATGAGTAATGTAGACACTACCCATCCAGCAATAGTAAGCACATAGGTAAATCATCATACATCAGCAAGAGAGACTTATGATATTAGTCAGGAGGTATGCATAGTAGGATTAGAGGGGGACAGCAAGGATTAGCTGGATAGACAGAATTATACTTTGTCGCTCTATACAGGACAATTACAGGAACAAAGCCAGGTGTCTTTCAAGTGTGATTTTAGGTGTTTTCTAAACTGTGTGATAGAGCAGCAGGAAGTAATGTGGGAGGGTAGTTTGTTACATAGTTCTGGGATGTAGTTAGCAAAGCGTGATTTCCCTGATGTATTATTTGCTGTGGTGGTGACTAGCAGGAATTTGTTGTTGGATCAGAGAGGTCTAGAAGTGGAATAGGGTAGCAATAGTCTTTAGAGGGGAGGGGTTTTGTCTGGTTGATGTAGTATTTTATGGGCAAAGGTTAACTGATTAATTGTAGCAGTTGAGGGAGTTCCGGCCATTGTAGCTGTTTTAGAGCAGAGCAGTGATGTGTCCTGTAAGAAGCATCTGTGGCAAACTTTGCAATTTTATTGTAACAAGATTCAAATTTGGTTAGTTCAGTTTTGCGGGGGTTGGTTAGGATTGGGGAAGCATATAGTAAGGATGATAAGAGATGTGTATGAGCAATGATAGCTTTTGTTTGTGTTAGGAATTGTTTGTTTCTGTACAGGAATCCTGGTTTATTGTGAACTTTTTTAATTGTCAGTGCTATATGTATATCAAATTTTAAGTTGTCAATTTCTATGCCTAGTAGCTTGATATGAGTTGATGGGATGATAGCAGTTTTCTTTTTGGATAAGATAGTGAAAGGTAGGGAAGATGAGGTGGTGGATTTAGATGGGCAGAAGAGAAGGAGCTTTGTTTTGTTGTGGTTTAGTATGAGGTGAGAGCTGGTGAGCCATGATTCAGTGGATAGAAAGGATTCCTGGATTTTGGTGTGGAGGTCATGTCGAGAGGAGGCTGTACATATTATAGTAGAGTCATTTGCATACTGTATGAGTGTGGTGTGGAACTGGTGGTATGGAGCTGGTTAGTGAATAGAGAGAAAAGAAGGGGTCCCATGATGGAGCCTTATGAAACTCCTATAGTAACAGGGAGAAGAGGGGAAAGTTGGTGTTGCCACATGACGACCTGCTGTCACCCTGATAGGTAGCTATTGAACCATGTGATCGTGGAGTTGCTGAGATTTAGGGTGGAGAGGGTGTTAAGTTTGTCGTGATTGAGCATGTCAAAGGCCTTGGACAGCTCTAAAAATGTGGCAGATACAAACTGTGCTTTGTTTCTATAGTGGTTCACTGTATTTGTGAATGACAAGAGCGCTGTAGTAGTGCTGTGTGAAGGACAGTAGCCATGTTAAGTGCTTGATAATAGTCTGTTTGTGGAGGTAGGCTGATAATTGGGTGTGTATAGTCCTCTCTAGAATTTTAGATAAGGGGGACAGGATGGCAATTGGCCTATAATTAGTTAGGTTGGTTGAGTTCCCACCCTTGTGTAAAGATATAATGTGGGAGATTTTCCAAATGTCGAGAACAAGTCTCTCGGATAGTGACCTATTTATGAGTATAGCTACTGGATAAGCTATAGCATCTGCTGCGATTTCTAAAAATTCGGCTGGGAGGTTATCAATGGCTAGTGAGGATGATTTTAGTTTTATTATGGTATGGATGGGCACTGGGTGGAATGCAAAGAGTATGTTATTATTTTGGGTGTTGGTGCAGTGCTGGGTTGTGGATGGGGTAGAGTTACTGGGGTTAGACTGAGAATTAGCTAGGGTTTGAATGGTTTCAGTAAAGTATTTATTAAGCTGGGTTACTATACTATCAGAGTTGTTGGTTGATGTGGTAGGTGTAGCTGATTTGTCAGGTGGGAGTATGTTGTTAATTGCAGCCCAGAATATCTGAGGGCTATTAAGATGTTTATTCTGAATGTTATGGTGGTAGTTAATTTTAGCAGACGTTACTAATTTCTTAGCTTTATTTCTCAGTTCTACGAATGTTTCCTTTGTTATATGGGTTTTGTTTTTGTTGAATTGTTCCCAAGCGTTATCTCTAGCTTTGAGTAAGGATCTACATTGTTTAGTAAGCCAGGGTGCATAATTAGATTTTACTCTGATTGTTCTAGAGGGAGCGTGGGAGTTCAGTATCTCAAGGAAAGTGATGTTGAAGTAATTGACTTCAAGGGGAAGCTGTCTGACAGATTCCCAATTCAGCAATTCAGATTAGAGATGAACCTGTTGGGGTTGAAATGTTTTTACTTCTAATTAAACGGTAGGTTGTATGGTTGGTTTAGTGTGTACGGGCTCTTAGCAGAAAGGTTGGCAGATGGTCACTCAGACCATCAGGGAGGCAGCCTGATTGTGTGGACAGGGATGGGTTGTTGACTAAGATCCAATCCAGGATAGACTGTTGGTTGGAGGTTTTGTCAGTCCTAGTAGAGGATGTGATAAGCTGAGTGAACCCGTGTAGGTGTGTGAAGTTGGGTTTTGAGATGAACTGTTGAGCCAATCAACATTGAAGTCACCCATCATGATTGTTTCCTGTGGGAGGGAAGAAAAGACCCAGTCTAGTACATTACTTTACATTATATTACACACATACATGCATACGTGGCTATCAAAATATATGTGTGTGTGTGTGTGTGTGTGTGTGTGTGTGTGTGTTATATGTGTAGAAATTAAGCAGTAGCTGGACCACTGCCACAGACAAGGTGTGTTTTCCTGTGATTCTGCTGAACTGATGTCTCTTAGAAAGTCAATTGCCTGGGGTCAGCCCAGACAGGTATAACTGAGTGTTAAGTTAGCAGCTGTCCTACCTTTGGGTGCGGGTTGACATAATACCACGTTTTGCCTGTTGCATGGCAGGGAACAAACAAACTATGGTTATATCATTGTCCACTGAGAGACATCTGCTATCAGCAGATGAACATCTGCTTTCATACTTTTACATCAGGGTAGTTAAGGCAGCATAGCAAGCTTGCTGACTGCTATATGGTGAGCTAAGAGCTGCTGTGACTCTGTACAACTCCTGCTTCTTGCTGTGATCCAGACCTGATACAAAAGCATGAAAAAGACAAACTGGTCAAATGTGTCAGGTAAATACAGCAGGTAAGATCCAGATGTATACAGTGGGGAACAAAGAAAGGCAAAAATAAACTTGGCAGATATCCTGTATTGTCACAAAGCCATACATATCTGGCATGTGAAAGTAGTATAACACAGAGCTGCACTCTCTGTTATAGTACAGTAAAGATGAAGAAAACCTAAGGTGGCCATTTTCATCCTCTTCATAACTTCATCACACTTCCTTCTGAAAGGCACATTTGCTTCTTCTACAAGGAGTGGATGACCTTGAAAGAGTTTTTCACAGCCTGATGGTGTACTTTTTTTTTACCTTGAAGAATGCCTTCTGGTCCTAGTCCAGTACCCTAAGAACATAATCTGCTTCACTTAATTAGTTTTATTTTATGTTTTGCTCTTGACTGAGACTAAAAAAATAAAATAAATAAATAACAAGACCTAATATTTGTCATTGAAAACTAAAATGAAAAGTAGAAAAAGGAATAAAAAGTTGATCAGTAAACACAAACATGTATTCATTATGATTTGCAGCTAAACTAATTTTTGCTTTTTTACATTCTAGCTTGTCACCTGTGCTCACAGAATCGGAGAAGTCTAAGAAATTAGGCTCTAACAAACAAGAGAAAGGTAAGGTATCATGTTAGTGCAATAGTTATAGCAGCAGTAGGTTTATTAGTAATGGCTGAAGTAGCAGCAGTAGAATTTATTGCAGTGATAGAAGAAGCAGCCAGAATAGCAATGATACCAAAAGAAACAGTTACACTAACTGTAGTGCTAACAGAAACAGTACAGGTAGTATTTGTATTCATTTGTTTAGAAAACAGATGTGACAAGAAGGATAATGTCAGATCTGCAGGGAAGCCTGCCATGCAGCTGTGCCTCTGCAGTGTCTGAGGTCTGTAGGGAAGCCTGCCATGCAGCTGTGCCTCTCTGGAGTGTCTGAGGTCTGTAGGGAAACCTGCTGTGCCTCTCTACAGTGTCTGAGGTCTGTAGGGACGCCGGCCATGCAGCTGTGCCTCTCTGCAGCGTCTGAGGTCTATAGGGAAGCGTGCCATGGAGCTGTGCCTCTCTGCAGTGCAGCACTGCTTCCTTGTGCTGCGAGGTGAGCAGCTGCACCCCTAGTCACTATGACTGGGGTAGATGAATTACCACTGTACAACTGTGTCTTAGGGGAAGCATATGCATACAGTGAAAAAAAGAATAGTGAGGGATTTTGTTATGTACCTTATGATGTGCATAGCATCAGGTGAGGGAGTGTGCCCATGTTTATCCCACTATCTTTAGTAAGTATATAACAGTCTGGAATTTCTCATTAGTGAAGGCCATTGTGCCTTTTATTACTAACTGCTTCTAATTACATACCATTGTCCGCTTGTTCACTCTTGTTCAGGTCACTGGTTAAAGGTATTCCTGACTTTTTCCCTACCCAGTACCACTGCTTATAGTGGGCATAGCTCTGGTTCTTTACCATGTTGCTAGCATGTCATTTTGTCATTGCCTTGTCAGTACCATGTGGCATTTTGTGATCATGTTAAATCCAAGTTGTTAGGATCTCCCAGTACAAGAGGCAGCCTTCTGTATCACTTTGAACCAAGCCTGCTTGGACACCGAACTTGGTCATTACTTTACCAGTACAGATGGGTAGCATGGTGTTTTATTTTTATTTATTTACTCTTTATTTTGTAGGTTTGTGTACTAAAACAATTGGTTCCTTTTTAGCCATGATATAGTAATAGCAAAAAATGGCAGAAATAGAAACTGCAATGGTATCTAAAAAGCCTATGGTGTCAACATTCTCAGGACCTGGAATCAATGATTCCTATCATTCCTTTAATAAAGACAGAGTTCCTGTGGTGGGCAGAGGCCTGCTACCACAGCAAAGGGCTCCTTTTCACTCTACCCCCTGCTGCCCAAACCCTAACAACAGACGCCTCAGACTATGCATGGGGGGGCTCACTTGGCAGGACAGTGCATTCAGGGCAAATGGAACCGGAGACAGATGCACCTACATATCAACCAAAAAGAAATGTTAGCTGTACAGAATTCCCTGACAGTCTTCAAGGATCACATTCTTCCGTGACAATTATTGGTAAAGACAGACAACACCACAGTTATGTAGTACATAAACAAGCAGGGGGGAACCCACTCGTACCCCCTTTGCAGACTAGCCATGGCTCTGTGGAACACAGCCTTGAGCTACCAAGTGCACCTACAAGCTCAATTCCTGCCAGGCAAGCTAAATTCACTGGCAGACGAACTAAGCAGAAATCTCATGGACCCACACGAATGGAAACTGGAACCAAAAATATTCAGCCTCTTGAGGAACAAATGGGGGACCCCAGAGATAGACCTGTTTGCCTCTCCTCAAAATTTCCAATTGGACAAATTCTGCACAAGGACTTCCCACAGTCAAGCTTGGAAAGTGGATGCCATGTCCTTTACCTGGGAAAGCCTCTCAGTTTATGCCTTTCCCTCTCTGCCTCTCCTCTCGGAGGTTTTGCTAAAGATCAAACAGGACAAACCAAGGACTATACTGATTGCACCAGATTGGCCACGCCAGTACTGGTACCCCCTCTTGTGGAGTATGACACTGCTGGAACCATGGCACCTGCCTCAGACCCCTTCCCTGCTGTCCCAGCAGGCGGGCCAGATTCTGCACCCTCAGCTTCAAACCCTGAGCTTTGCAGCCTGGCTAATTCCTTGAGCTCTCCAATAGCATCCCTCAGTAAGTAGGTGCTAGATGTCATTCTGGAGGCAAGGAGGCCTAGTACTAGAAAATCCCATGCTGAAAAGTGGAAAAGATACTGTTCCTGGAGCCAGACTAAGGGGATAGGCACAAGAGTGCCCAGCTTACCTCATATTCTTCAGTGCTTAACAGAAATGCTCCACAAGGGCATATCCTTCTCGTCTATTAAAATTCATGCCTCTGCCATTTCAGTACATTATAATACTGAACCAGCCTTCTTCTATCACCCCCTGCTAAAGCAATTCCTCAGAGGGGCCAAAAATTTAAGACCCCCCAGGAGAGCCCCTACTCCAGCCTGGGACCTTAACTTTGTATTAGAAAAGCTCACTCTCCCTCCTTTTGAGCCAGCTGCAACTGCAGAGTTGAAATTCCTTTCTTGGAAAACAGCCTTCCTTCTAGCCATCACTTCAGCAAGAAGAGTGTCTGAATTACAAGCCCTCATGGCAGTGGAGCCTTTCATGATCTTCCATGCAGACAGGGTTTCCCTCAGGGCCAATCCTTCCTTTATGCCCAAGGTGGTGTATAGTGTGGCCCATAATCAGTCCATTCATTTGCCTGCCTTTTTCCCAACTCCACAAAACAAAGGAGAACAAATACTGCACTCTTTGGACGTGCAGAGACAACTTAGATTTTATTTGGACAGGACTAAGCCTCTCAGAAAATCTGAACAGCTGCTGGTTGGCTTTGCTGCAAGGGTAGAGGGGAAAGCCATTTCAAAGCAAACCATTTCTAAGTGGATAGCCCATTGCATTAATTTCTGCTATAAGCACCATGGAAAACCTATCCCACAGGGGATAAGATCACATTCCACCAGGGCTGCATCTACCTCTACAGCCTTTCTCAGAGGTGTCCCCACCAGGGACATCCTATAAGCTGCTACCTGGAGCTCTGTACATACTTTCACCAAGAATTACCACATTCCTATTTTTTCTAAATCCAGAGCTGGTTTTGCCACTGCAGTCTTGCAGGGCTTAATAGCTGGCCCTAATGCTCTCTAACTTCCTCCTCCTTTCCTTAGCTTTAGGAATCAACCCAAATGTGATGACTGCAGCAGTGAAACACGAAGAACGTAGTACAGTTCTGTACACTTACCATAAATGTAGATGTTCGAGTGTATTCAGTGTTGCAGTCCTGGTTACCTTTCCTCCAGCCCCCTGACTTCTCTTGGCTCTACCTTTCCTTCTTGTTTGGTGTATTTAAGCTTTCTGGTGTATTTGCTTTTTGTTGGAGGGTTACCATAACATATAATTGCTTCCCATTGTGGGGGCACTTGACATCTGTGGCAAGAAAAACTGATGTAATGGGGTTGGCTGCATGTTTTATACCCCTGACATCATGGAAGAAGAGACAGCATCCAACGCAGGAATCCAAGACTCTGGTATTCAGGTCGGCTGAGGGCCACCTGCAGGCAGATAACCCAAATGTGATGACTGCAACAGTGAATACACTCGAACATCTACATTTATGGTAAGTGTACACAACTGTACTTTCCAAGTATCTGGCAGACACACTTGAATATCTGAATATTCACACATGTACACACACAGATACACACACACACACACACACACACACACACACACGCACACACACACACACACACACACACACACACACACACACACACACACACACACACACACACACACACACACACGCAAAACCCTGAGAAAGGCTGACAGAGATTCATGCTGTCCCCACTTTCTTGGGATTACAGGGTAGCTGCCAGCAGCCAAATACTCTAAGGCTCTTGCAAGGGGTAACCAATCATACTGTGTAAATGAATAATGATATGAATGGTAGAGTGTGACCGAAGCAGTAAGACTTTTTGCAGTGGTCACAGTGACACTGAAATAAGCACAGGTAGTCTCAAGATATTAAAAGTATTCACTAAAAGACCAGCCACAATGAAACGGTATAAAAATATGTAATAATCGATAATAAATATAGAAAACAGGAAAATACTTAATATTTATTTTCAATAAACATCAGAGTTTTCAGTCACAGGAAATATAAAATAACCCAGTTGGAAGGAATCCCAGATGCAGGAAAAAAATAATATTAAACTGATCTCACTTTACTTTTCCTAACTGAACTGAAGAAAAACTTTCCCTAGTTAACTCACTTGATATCACGAGGCAAGATATACTGCTGAGATGCTCACTTCCACAAGGCAAGATGAGATACTGCACAAACTGAACTGAAGAACTAACAACTACTGAACAACTGTTACTGAACTGTGATAACTGACGTAGATCTTCTATATCAGGTTTAAAATAAAAATAAAACAAACTGCTGCTGCCAGAGTTCCTTCCTTCAGTTGGTTATGGAATGACATCACATCTAGTCACCTGAATCTGACACAGTTCACATTCAAAACTCTTAACATTCTGTTGCAGCATTTTTTTAACATAAGGAACTTTTTCAAATACATCTCCAGTACAAACATCTGCACATATCAATGCGACAGTCAAATGAAAGCTTATTTATAAAACTTCAGCCAGCAATGCTGGCATATACCAGACATGCACTGCTTTCTCCTGGTTCAGCTGGCAGTACCTCACATCATCACACACTATCTCTATTTTTTTTATTGAGGAACCTTAACGGCCTCTCCATCTGTTCCAAATGCTTGGTCAGGTACATGCCAAAAGGCGTACTGTACTCGATTATTGGTGTAATGAGGGTTGAGTATAGTGGAACTATGATCTCCTTACATCTGGATGCTATGCCCTTAATTATAAGTTGTACTTTGTAGGAGTTTCTCATCACAGTAGGCAGACGATGATCAAAATTCAGGTTACTTTCAGAGTTCCCAAGTCCTTTACCACTGGGTCTACTCTTAGGGGATGTTATCAAGGTTGTGATTTGCAGGAATGGTCATGTAATCTCCCTGATGTAGTATTCTGTTCCTTTATGAGGATGGATCTTGGTAACATCATATGCTGGGGATTTCCAATCAAATAATTCAGCCATTGTAACCAGAAAGTCATAAAACACTCTGAATTCACTTGTGATTTAAAAGACAGAGATGAAATTAAAGGTAATTTGGAATAAATGCTAAAAAAATCTGTTTATCTTATTATAGAAAGTAGTGCAACCTCCTCTTCTGCCTTCAAACCATTTCGGAAGTCATTGAGGGGTAAGTGAGAATCCCTAATCTGAAGACAGCATTGAAAAGTGCAGGGAAATTGATAAAAAAGAGAAGCTGCCTAGTAGGACAGCAGGATGCTGATGGTAAGTAGCTTCATAGATTCATGTTTAACTTATTTTTCTTTGCAGGGCTTCAATATAAGATAGAACTTGACTATGCGTGAATTTGATGCAGCTGTGATCATAACTTAGTAAATGACTCTTGGTAATAGTAAATGATCTGAAGTAGTTAACTTCATTTGTTCATCAACCTGTGGGTATCGGATCCGAGTCAGATCCGAGCCGGCAGCTTTATTCAGCTAAGATCCGAGCTCCAAGCTCCTCCCTCTTAGCCATAACCCCCTGCCATCCTTCTCTGTCCCCAGATCTTGTTTGCCGCGGCTTATTCAATCACCTAGAACAAGTTCCAGGCATAGGGTTTCCTGAGTTTTTGAAGAAAATTTCCTCTGTTTTTTACCTAGTTTTTAGTTTAATTGTTAACGAGTGAGTGTTGTTCCCTTTTGTAGTTGATTTAGCTAATTTTTGTTGCTAAAACTTTATATATTTTCAGTTACTCTAGTCTCCCTCTTCCCGTGTGTGTGAAGGTGTGTTAGGGTTAGGCCCTTTTACAACTATGGCCGAGGCCCCTAAAACTTTCTTTTCTAAATGCACAGAGTGTGGCCATAAGCTATCCCTGGTGGATGGCCACACTCAGTGTGTTATCTGCCTTGGGGCTGATCATCTTTCTTCAGGCTGCACTATTTGTGCAGCCTTCAACCCCAGGGCTTTGAGGGATAGGAGGTTGAAGTTGATTCTGGCAGGACTTCTGCCCCCGGACTCGGCTTTGTCCTGTTCTCCCTCGGTGGCACCGGCTGCTACCGCAGTGGTGCCGCCTTCCATCCCTGCTCCCCTGGCCGGGACTTACCCTCCCACCGAGGCTCAGGAGGAGAGGGAATCTAGAAGGGAGAAAAAAAAGGACAAGCACCACAAGCGGCGAGCAGAAGCTTCCTCTTCGGCTCCGCCAGCAAAGCAGCTAGTCTCTCCTAGGGCCTCCGGGCCTTCTCCTTCCTGGCTCCATTCACCCCATTTTTCCCCGGGGCCGGAGGAGACCCGGTCGCCTTCGAGGTCTTCGAGGTGTCACTCCAGGCCTGCCTCGGTGACCTTGTCAAGATTGTCAGATGCAGATATGGACTGGATGATGCGTAGGTTTGTCTAGGCGCAACTGCAGATGGGAGTGATCCTACCTCCCCCCCCTCCGGGGGGGAGCTCGACCCCCTTTTTCGCCTCGATTGCTCCTTCTCCGATCCACTTCTGGGGTTCGGAGCCATTGAATCCAGGCAGCATCGAAACCGGGGTAGGCTCGGTGCCGATAGTAAACTCTTCTTCGGCTCCGACCGCACCCTCGAGCTTGTCTGGTCCCTTTTCGGATCCGAGCTCTCGGAGCCATGAGCTGAGCTTCGGATCCGGAGGTGTTAGTGTGTCTTCAGCTCCGTCTCGGTCGGAGCACACTGGCCCTTCAGATCCGACTGCATCGGAGCCGGCTCCGGTCCGCACCTCGGATCCGAAGGGGCTGCTCTCGGAGCTTAGAGAGAGCAGTTCTCCTTCGGCATTCGATGTTGTCGAGTGGGTCTTGTCGAGGGACTCGAGGTCCCAGGCTCCTGCTGCGGTTCCACCCATCACTCCCTCTCAGATGGGCCTACCTTCCATCACCCGACCCCAGGGGCAGCCTGCGCCTACATCCCAGATGGTTCCCTTAGAGGAACAGGATGTGGTTGATGAGGCATCCTCAGACAGCCCCCCCCCCGAGGAGGTTCCTCACAAACGTAAGTACAAGAGGAGGCACTTGGACTCACCTGAGTCCCTGACAGAGGAGGCACTTGGACTCACCTGAGTCCCTGACAGAGGACACAGACTTAGAGGAAGGGGAAGGTTCCCCAAGGTCACCCCCCCCCCCCGAGGACGTCTCCTTCAGAGACATTATGGAAATGCTTCATATTAGAGGAGGGTGGTCAGCCCAAAAGCCTTCCTCCGATGAGTCTGTGTTTCTGGAGGCGTTTGACGCAGACCCATCTACCTCTTGGGTGTCCCCTCCCACCGATACCCTGGTAGAGCTGATCACTACCAGGACATGGAAGGAACCGGACACTGTGGAGCCCATACCAAAGAGACCTGACAAAATTCTTAGTCCACCCACAGATAGGACGGTTTGGAGCAAGGGTGCTCCAGTAGATGCCATGTTGGTGGCGGCTGCCACCAAGAAGGAACTGGCCTAGGAGAGTTCTTCAGTCCATCCTCCCGACAAGGAGTCTCGGACGATGGACCGCATAGGGAAGGGGATGTTTGCTTCAGCCACCTTCTCTGTAAGGTCGCTGAACTACATGGCACATGTGATACGACTCCAGCGGGATCTCATCAAAGAATACGCAGGGTTGCCACCAGAGTCCATGTCGGCCGAGGATAAGAAAGTATTCTCAGCCCGAATGGCCACTCAAGTCCATTTCGAACACTTCTATGCATCTCCTTTCCCATGCCACGGAAGGAGCCGCTAGAGCTAGCGGAGCGGGCATTGACTTACGGCGGCATGCTTGGCTCTGCCTCTGCAACTTTGTGGAACCCTTCAAGGCATCCTTCGCAAATGCCCCTTTTGATGGCTCTTCGCTGTTTGGCAAGACCGTCCACGACATGTTCCAGAGCAAGAAAGACAGGAAGATGTCTGCCGTCGGGATCTGCTTCTTCTTCTTCCTTGGATGATATTTGTTCTGCAGCTACTTGGGCTTCATCCCATACCTTTATTACACATTACAAGCTGGATCTAATTTCCAGACGAAGGGCATCCTTTGGCTCTGCAGTGCTCCGGAATATTCTTCCATGAGGACCTCCTAAGTTTAGGTAGCTGGAGACTCTGTCCCACAGGTTGATGAACAAATGAAGTTAACTACTTCAGATAAAGAAGTTATGTACTTGCCATAACGTTCCATCTGAGTAGGTAATTTCATTTATCAGCAACCAACCCCTCCACCGTCCCCCTAACCTGTAGTTCGTCCCTTTTAGGACCTTGTGTTCTCTGTACCAGATGACATCAGGTTAGGATGTTTAGTTGATCCTGATTGTAGTAGTTTATAAGGTTAAGCAAACTTGATCTGAGGAAAGAGAAGGATGGCAGGGGGTTATGGGTAAGAGGGAGGAGCTTGAAGCTCGGATCTTAGCTGAATAAAGCTGCCAGCTTGGATCTGATTCGGATCCGATACCCACAGTTTGCTGACAAATGAAGTTACCTACTCAGATGGAACGTTATGATAAGTACATAACTTCTTTTTAACAAAAAGCAGATGAAAGAAGGAAAGGGTTGTTATCCAAAAAATGACCACTACTGTGTGCATTAACTCTGGCATGATGACATATTTCCAGTGTAAATTTGATTGACGAAATAACACATTTAAATGTTATTAGTCTACTACATGTGCTCAAGACACATGTCCGCGATGCCACTTGCTTATTTTTGCAAGTGCTGTAACTCACAGTAACTTGTACACTGTAACACTTATTCTCCCTACCAGAATCCTGATCCTAACCCTAAAAACTCTCACCCAGTGCTTAATCATGAAGTCCCACATCCTTCCCAAATCCTCTTCCCCTCCCTAACCCTAAAGTCACAATCGCTCCATAAACCTAAAGTCCCCTTCCACATCCCATTGTTGATCACTTCTTAAACCTAAAATCCCCTTCTCCCCTCACATCCATGATTGCAGCCTAAACCTAAAATCCTTGCCCCCAACCCTAAAGTACTTGTTGCTCCCAAAAACATAAAATCCCCTTTTGCCTCTTCTTAAACCTTAACTCTGGATCAGTGCCAAAGCCTAAAATTCCCTTTCCCTTTTCATCCACAGTTGCTCCCTAAACCTAAAATTCCTGCTTCCAAACCTAAAGTCCCTATCTGTCCCCGAACCTAAAAATCCCAGCCCCCTCCCCAATACTAAAATTTGCACTACGATCCCCATATACGCCTCTCAAAACCTAACAGCATCCTTCCAGCTGACATTCCCCGCTTACCTGTTCTGCAGTGAGCACTTGTTTCCATCTGTCTCCAAGGATACAGCAGATGGTGCTGCAGCTGAGTGACTAAACTCAATTTTGAGTTTGAGTGCAAGCAGCTCATCAGTCTTGGTAACAGCCGTTCAAGTCCCTGGCTGCAGGTTACTGGAATTTGAGCAGCTGGCACTCAAAGCGGGTGTAGAACACCCTAATATTAACAATATTAAAATTCAGTCTTTATTTTGATATATAAAAACATTAAAAAAATCACAGGCACAAATGCTGTTTTGTTAAAAATAAATATAATTGTAGTAAAATAATTTTCTAAAAATGCATTATAACCGGAGTATACTTTTAATGCTTAGAAGGTACTAAAAAGTGTCCTCACCTTGCACTTTACATTGAATGTTGGACATCCTCAGGTCTGAATGAATTTTTGAGTGTTGAATACAGGAGAAGGCACACATCATTTTGTTAATAAAGCTGTGTATGCTCTTCATATCGATCGCTGCTGCAGTAACCTAAACTATATGGGTTATATCTTGCATAAGATAGAACAGCCTGACAGCTTCCAAAGTTTCAGGGCACCTTTCACATGCCCAAACCATTAATCAGCTCAAGGTAAGCTGACTAAAAGACAAGTTTCAGCACCAAGCCTTTCAGAGCTTTTCTGCCACCAAAGACAGTGCTCCTTTGTGAGCTCTCGAGGATCAGTGGTTGAATTGTACTATTCCACTGCTGGGCAGATAAGTTCCCTTTGGAGAAAAAACTTAGTCTGTATAGTTTTTAATGTTCAAACTTACTTTTCTGTATAGGAAAGTATATTTTAAACTAGGAATCTTTGTTTTTATTGTCCCACAACTTTATTGTACTTTTAAACAGCAGCACACTTTTTTTCTTATAGTTTAAAAGTTATAAATTAAGCATTCTAAAACATTTTTTTCCTCTGGAGCAGTTGTATTTAAATTACTTTTGGGGGCTTGTAAAATGTATTGATTTTTCCAGTGTTTTCACTTGGCAAAATTACTTTTTAATACTTTTTAAATGTTACCGTCTTGTGCTGCTTAGTTTCCTCAGGAAAGAAGCACCATTTTTAGATTGATCATGGAACATATTATTGATCCATGGTAGGTCTTCTTCTAATCACAAAAAAAAAACAGCCTTTGCCACCACAGCGGGCTACCAGTTTGCCTCAGCTACAGGGGGGCGATTCTGCTATGGCCGAAGTTCCTCAGACCACTTTTCTTTCTCCCAAGATCCTTTTGGTGTTGTACATAGAGCCACTGTGGACCATGATGTACATTTCATCAATGTGGGCATCTTACCTTCTTTTAATAATATTCCGTACAAACTCTGCCAGCTGCTGGTGGATGGCAGTGGAGTCACCACCAGTCTACTGGTAGGTATAGCTGTACCAGCCTCTGATGCACAGCTACCTGTAGCAGGTAGAGCAGGAGGTATGAGGCAACTTTGTCAGGCTGGACCCAGATATGCTGGGCGCTTCCACTACTGGTGGTGATGCTGCTGCCTCTTGTGGGAGGCCGTCTGGTCTTGCTGGTGGGATGGGTGCAGGTTGCTGTGCTGCTCCATATAATAGTAACAGAAATAGAAACAAAATAAATGTATGCAAAAGGGAAGATAGCAACAAAGTGGGTGGGAGAAGAGAAATACAAGCACAATGTGAAATCAAATTTCTAACTGTCCTCATAATGATAGTTATTTTATATATATAAAAAAAAAACACTGAAAGCACAAAACCCTAAAAACTCGTATCATATCACAAAATATTGAATAATTCTATCCCGTCAAAAATACTCTGTATCATACACACCAATTGCAAAATTGTCATCTTGGTAGTGGAACTGTTAGGGAAAGTGTTTTTAGTAACGTAATGTGTAGGGTTAGGGGTAGAATTAACACACATGAGTAAGCTGGGCAGTGGGACTTTGTGAACCTGCACCACATTACTCATGTGTGCTATCCCTATCTCTGTCCTTAACCTTAGCCCTTTTGTCTAACTTCATTTTCCCATAAGTGAAGGAGGTCAGGATTGCAGAACCTCACATTACAGCGATGGTGACAGCACTCTGTGAACATCACAGTGATGGTGACAGCACTGTTCCCCTGTGTGTGTGAATATCACGGTGATGGTGAAGGCACTGTTCCCCTATGTGTGTGAACATCACAGTAATGGTGACAGTACTGTTCCCCTGTGTGTGTGTGAACATCACAGTAATGGTAACAGCACTGTTCCCCTCTGTGTGTGAACATCACAGTAATGGTGACAGCACTATTCCCCTGTGTGTGTGAACATCACAGTGATGATGACAGCACTGTTCCTCTGTGGGTGTGATGCCAGTGGCATGGGTGGCAGCCTGAGCTAAACTATTCCACATTTCATCCTTATACTAAGATCCAATACAGCACTCCTGCAACAGCCTCCCACTATACCCTTAAAGAGAATATCCAGAAAAAACTTGGCCTCCTCCTTACACCACCTGTAATTACATTATTAAAAAGTGTCTGCAGTGGCACAAAATAAGGGTAAGATCGTGACATAAATAGACTAGTCATAAGGACCATAATCAAGGAATTAAGAAATACAAGGCAGTTTAACAAACCTGAAATTATCAGGTATTTAGCATCTTCAATGTGATATTAATGGGTCAAACATGTCTGAGGTTTCAAATTTCAGGTCATATCATCTATGATGTGACTGTAAACCTTTTAAAGTGCATTACACCTGAAATTTAACCCTTCCTGGCCTACAGTGACATCACAGGTAATAGTAAATTAGTTGTGGTGAAAGGTGTATAGCCCTATAGCCCTGTTCTATATGAGGTAATGAAGAACTCTGTCTCCTATATAAATGTGTGGAATCTTTGTATGTTTAATGTGAAGACTGTCTTGTAGATCCACAACCTCAACATTTAATGTGAAAGTTTGTTTTTGTTTCCACAACCTCTAAAAAGCTTGGCTTATTAAACTATTTTTTGGTCAGCAATCATCTGATCATCCCAGAAACTGACTGAAACAGCATTCTGATCCTTTCTGAGCAAAGACATTGACACTGCTGACCTTACTGCCGTATTGGTACCACCTCGGTTGCTTGGCAGTTCTAAACACAAAATTCTAGGCCTGGCCTTATTGGGATGCAGCATGTGTGTACTGCCATCTTGAGCTTTGACCACTACAAGCCACACGTAGGTACAGCTGGAAAGCACAGTTAGGAACATTAGTTTCCCAGAATTCCTTCCTTTGTCCTCATCTCTGTGTAGTGCAGTGTTATCTTACCAATGTGTTCAGTGATTCCACAAGGGGTTGATAATACCTTTTCAGTACCCATTCCTTCTTCCAGAGTACCATGATTCACCATTCAGACCAATATGACAAGTCAGTGCTAGCACTGCAGCCTTTGACAACTTTCTGCCATATGAATTTGGTCTAGTTACCCTGACTCTTACCCTTTCTTCTTGGTCCTCATTTTAAATCTGCACCCTAAGGCTGTCTACACTTTTATTGTAAGATTATTTATTTGACAAGAAGTAACAACCCTAACTAGTGTATTTGTGTGTGTGTGTGTGTGTGTGTGTGTGTGTGTGTGTGTGTGTGTGTGTGTGTGTGTGTGTGTGTGTGTGTGTGTGTATTTGTGTATTTGTAGGTATCTGCATATGTAAACACGAGCAGTTTCATTGTCAGCATCCTTGCTAGGTTTCTGTTGAAAAAGTATTACACTTGCCTTTGTTATGTACAAATTTTTTACAGTGGTAATCAGGTGATAACAAAATATCTGAATTCATTGGTGATTAAATGCACATATCAGATATCAAGTTAACTGTAATTCTAGATCAAATGTTAAAGAAGTCACTTTTTTCCCAACGCAGATCACGTTGTAATTCCTACTACAGCATTCCGTTATGCATTCAACCTGTTTAGCAAGAATGGAGAGGATAAGATAGACGTCACCGGTCTCCAGGCAACAGTAAGACATGTAGGCCTCCATATAAGTGATGTAGACTGCATAGGAGCTCTGTGGCAAGCAGATATTGATGGTAAGTAGATTGAGTGTCTCATTTCAACTCATGTTTCTTTTCATGGTGTAAACACTAAACTGAGTATGGTTTGCATGCAGTATTAGTTATAACTTAGTAAACTATTCTGCTATCATTGCAAAAGCCAATTTAGAGCTGCCCTACTATTAGCCACAATGTGGTAGCTGCTTGCATTCTCTTGAAATGTTTCCTGGTGGTAGACTTATTAATTTTACTTGCAAATTAGAAATCATAAGCTGAGTTATTATTTTGGGCTTATGTGCTTTCTGTCTACTGAATAGCTGAACATTAATTTTCTTTCTTTTATTCTCCTTACTTCCATCTCTCCTTTCTTTCTTTCTTTTTTTTCTTCTTACACTGGACTGGGTCCTTGACCTTATATGAGGTGAGGATTGATAAAGGCGTGTAATTGTGATTGCTTTTACAATGATTGCAAGTACTGTCAAAAGTGAACTATTTTGTAGTTCTGTTTTTGGCCCTTTCTGAAGTGGTGCAACCTCAGAGTTAGTATATGAAGTGAAAGGAGACATGGGTGCTTACTCATACATGGAGAAAGGCAGTGGAGTCCTGACTCACTCTGAAAAAAGAAGACTTCAAAATAGCCCACTTTCAAAATTACTGACAAATCACTACAAAAGTAGCTGAACTTATAATATGGAGCCACTGAGAAGGTGTAAGGTGTATCTGAAATTGTATCACACTCTGGGTAAGACTTAGAAACAAGCCATTGATCCATCTGCCAACAGTGAGTAAATTCTGTACTGCCCCAGTTTAGTTTGGTATGTTTGGCAATGCCCCGACTTTTTTCAGTTTTATATTTTTTATGATGTTGAACAAAACATCTTTTCACTAGGTTTCATCGCAGCACTGTATTGTAACATTTGGATTATATCTGATCCGCTGCTTTTATCCCAATTAAAGATTCATCAGCAGTCCTGTATTCCCTATGAAGGTTTTAGGAGGTCGTCTGCTATCACTTCTTAAAAACTTCACACCTGCATGGGGCACTTGCAAAAAGCCAGCACTGACAGATGTCCTTCTGTAGCTCTTATTGCTACTTGAAGTGTTTCACATCCTGCAGCAATGATCATGTGTCTTGTTATTATGCCATAAAGTGCCACCACCAGAAGACTAAATGTTGTTGATGTTAACATAATGGTTTTGTCAAATCTGGGTTGTCACAGATGCTGTGCTTTGGTTTATGGGCATGAAATGGGGAAGAAGGAAAAGACGAATTTTATATATTTGTTATACACCTTTTCCATTTTCTTCACGTTTGTCTGATTTGACAGTTAGTATTTAGAAATTAGGAGTATTGTAGTAGAGTCCCTGCATTTGGAGGGATGTAGGGAGCCCCCAATTGTAAGACATGGAGGTTTCCTTTTTACAAATGCTTGTGTTTGCAGTTGAACATGTGAGTTATATACTTTAGCTGTGATTATTTTTATTGTGATTAAAATGTGGTTGACATATAAATCTGATGTCCTTCAAGGATGCATCTGCAGTCCTTACAAATGGGTTGTCCTGTCGTCAGGTAGCCCTTCGGTCGGCCGGATTCCAAAGTCTGGGTCTGGCCTCGGCTGGTGTTGCACTTCACCCGACGTCATCTCCGCTGGTCTTCGGGTATAAAGGCATCAGCCGACGCCATTTTCCTCAGTCTTTCTTGCCGCGTGGTGCCCGAAGCAGAAGCTGTTCGCAAGTGCCGGTCGGTCAGATCCAGAGATTACTACTACTACCGAATACTACTTCGAAGACTTCTAAAAAGCTAAGTACCCCGTTGGGGACTCTTTCTTGCCTCAGCCGATGTCAGAAAAAGTGAATAACTGTTTAACTTGTGGGAAACAAATACCTCATAAAGATTTCCACTCGTATTGCTTACCTTGTTTAGGCCCAGACCACGACGTAGCAGCTTGTTTAGCCTGTGCTTCCTTCAACCGACGAACGCTTAGGCGTCGGTCGGAGTTTGCTGAACAGTTTTTCGGCTCAGATTTTGCGTACATTATGCCGTCGGATCCTCCGACTTCTCAAATTGTTAAAACACGCAAAGAAAAGGACCGGCACTCGCGGTCCGCGGTTTTGGCCGAAACCACGGTTAAGCAAACCGCGAGTGTCTCGGTTTCAGCCGAAACCGAGCAAACGGGTCAATCTACAGCCGAATCCATGACTACTACCGAGGCCCCTTCTACCCTAGCTGAATCGGCCTCTGGAGTTTTGCCTACTAATGTGGTTTCTCTAGAATTATCGGACACCATCCCTTTGGATGTCTCTACCCCAGCACATGGTGCTGCTAGGCCTCCTGCAGCCATGTCTATAAAGGCCTTTTCCAGGGCTAAAGCAGCCAAAACTGCTAAGTCTGTGCCTGTTAAGCCCCCCTCTCACAGGCTCAGTTCCAAATTCCCAAATGCTTACTCTGACAGAGGATCTCATCTCTTTAATAAGGGGATCCCAATCTCACCCAGACAGGGCCTCTCAACCTCCAGAAAAGAGACCTAGAGCAGAGCCCCCTGAGCCAGTGTCCTCAGATGACTCCTCTGATGATACAGACAATACAGACCATCCAGAGGCTCCTTTTTCTACTTATGAAGATTCCGATGCTGAAGAATCTATTCCTTCTGCCTCTCCACCAGAGGAATTTTCCTTTGGGGAAACCTTACATGCCATGAGAGAGCAATTCCAATGGCAGGGACAAGATTTCTCAGATTCAAGAAAAAGGCTTAGGACCTTTTGACATTTACCGCAGCATAGGCCCTTAGCTATACCTCCAGTTCTTCCTGTTGTGGATGATGCATTTAATGATGTTTGCACTGCTCCTGATACCTTACCTCCAGCCCCTGCTAAGCGCGATAGGTTTTACAGGGTACCGGACACTCACCACCACTTATACAAGGCTCCTTTTGCAGATCCTGAGTCTATCTCCCAGGGGCCTAAGGCCGTAGCTTCGACCTCAGCGAAAAATCCTCTCCCTTCTGAAAGGGAATCCAGGTCCTTAGAGAGATGGGGTAAAAAAGTATACACCTCTGCTACTCTCTCAGCTAGAGCTTTGAACTGTCAGTTTCATATGATCCAATACCAAGAGTTTATGCTTGATCAGTTAAATTAGAAACTGTCCTCTGATGATTCCTTAGATACGAAATATGTTCTAGAAATGGTGAATAACATTCAGCAGGTTAGTAACCATTCTTTAAAATGTGGCTATGATGCACTGGAGGCTTCATTTAGATCAGCCATGACTGGCACAGTTATAAGAAGGCATGCATGGTTGAAAGAACAGGTCTTGCCGGATCATGTTAAAGCAAAGCTATTAGATGCTCCTATGGATAAGGTCAGTCTATTTGGTTCTCCTGCCCAACAAGTAATGAAGAAAATGGAAGAGAAGGCAAAATCTGTACAAACAGTTAAAGATTTCTTACAGGTTCAGCCCCCAAGGTTTAGCAGGAACTGGCCTTCCAAAAATTGGTCCTTTCCAGACTCCTCTAAAACTCAGAGAGGCAGGAATAGACGTTCCAGAGGCAGAACTCAATCCAGAGGAGGTGCCTACAGGGGACGCCAGTGGCAAGGCAATAACCAACGAGGCACAGATACAGCCACTACCACTGCAACAGGACAATCACAGTGACTTGGCTCTCACACCGCCTACCAGGGAACAAATAGCAGCACCCTTAGGTGGAAAATTAGCCTTATTTTCAAAAAACTGGCACTATATCACAAGAGACAAGTGGATTCTGCAAACTATAGACCAAGGCTACAGGTTTAATTTCCACACCTTACCAGTAAAAAGAGGAATGCCAAACCTACCACCAAATCAAAAGACAGAAGCTCTAAAACAAATAGCTCAATTAACAAAGATGAGAGCTGTGGAAAGGGTACCACCTACAGAACAGGGCAAGGGATTTTACTCCAGACTCTTCCTAGTACCAAGAAAAGAGAAAAGTTGGAGACCTATTCTCGACCTGTCCGCTTTAAACACATTCATCATTGTTCCAAAATTCAAAATGCTGACCCTACAGCAACTTCTTCCCATGCTGGGCAAGGAGTATTGGCTGGTAACTCTAGATCTCAAGGAGGCATACCTGCACGTCCCTATACGACCAAATTGCAGAAGATACCTCAGATTTCTTGCAGGATCAGAGCATTATCAATTCTCAGCATTGCCCTTTGGCTTATCTACTGCGCCCAGAGTGTTCACGAAATGCCTGGCATCAGTAATCGCTCATTGCAGGCTTCAGGGAATCCAAATTTATCCATACCTGGACGACTGCCTGATACAAGCGGACAACAAAAGCAAGCTGACACAAGACTTACAAAGAGTCATTTGCTTACTACAAGCCCTGGGATACACAGTCAATTTAAAAAGTCAAGACTGATACCATCCCAAACAAGAACATTCTTGGGTGCAGAATTGGACACAGTAAAACAGATGGCATTCCTAACTGCAGAAAAACAAGAACAACTTCCTCTTTACTTCTTGGCATTAACAAAACAGAACAAACTAACAGCAAGGAAAGTACTGCAGGCCTTGGGCTTCATGGCATCCTGCATAATCCTGGTCCCCCATGCCAGACTGCATATGAGAAAGCTACAGTGGTACCTAAAGAATTTATGGTCTCAACACAGGCACAGCTTAGAAACCGAAATACCACTAATTCCATGCCTGAAACAAGAGTTCCTATGGTGGGCTCAGGCATGCCAGTCAAACACAGGTTTGTCCTTCCACAACATTCAAACAAGCCAAACCATCACAACGGACGCCTCAGACCTCGGTTGGGGGGCCCACATGCTGGACAAGTGCATTCAAGGCTTATGGACTCCAGATCAGCTGCACCTGCACATAAATCAAAAAGAAATGCTGGCAGTAAAACTAGCAATCCAGAATTTCAGACCATTCCTCAAAGAAGGCCAATTGATGATAAGGACAGACAACACCACAGTCATGTGGTACATCAACAAACAGGGAGGCACTCATTCATACCCCGTATGCCGAATGGCTCTGGACCTATGGAATATGGCTCTGAGCTACAACATTCAGTTACAGGCAATATTTGTACCGGAAAAGAAAACATCCTAGCAGACATGTTAAGCAGAACTACCTCGGATGCTCACGAATGGATGCTACACCCGGACATCTTCAAGGCCATCACAAAGAAATGGGGAATGCCACAAATAGACCTATTCGCATCCCCACTCAATCACCAGCTCAAGAAATTCTGCACAAGGACATACCACCCACTTGCTTGGAAGGTGGACTCTCTATCCTTCAGTTGGAAAGGCCTGACAGCATATGCATTTCCACCCCTTCCTTTGATGCACAAGGTACTACTGAAAATCAAAGAGGAACGCCCAAGGATAATTCTGATAGCTCCAAATTGGCCAAGACAACACTGGTATCCATTGCTGAGGAGCATGTCTCGGGGGGGAACGTGGACACTACCCCTGATGCCTTTGATGTTAACTCAGAGCGACTACAACATCCTGCATCCAAACCTGAAAACTCTGCAACTGACTGCCTGGAACATTACATAAGAGCAACTAACCCAGATTTATCCCAAAGGGATAAAGACATTATCCTTGAGGACCGCAGACCTTCAACAAGAAGGAACTATGCAGGAAAATGGAAAAGGTTTGTCATTTGGTGTACTGAAAGAGGGAAAGATGTGTCAAAGGTAGATATTGCCAACATCCTGGAGTATTTGGCAGAGCTTCTCCATACAGGCCTGTCCTATTCCTCCATCAAGATACATGCATCAGCTATCTCTGCAGAATACAGCTTCGATCCCCCTGTCTTCTCACATCCTCTACTCAGGCAGTTCCTGAGAGGAATTAAGAATGTAAAACCTCCTAGGAAACCACCATTACCAGCATGGGACCTGAACTTTGTACTAGAAAAATTGACACTCCCTCCATTCGAACCAGCAGCAACAGCAGATCTTCAACACCTATCCTGGAAAACTGCTTTCCTACTGGCAATTACTTCAGCAAGAACGGTTTCAGAACTACAGGCTTTAATGGCAGTACAACCCTTCCTAATCTTCCATCAAGATAGAGTGTCCATGAGAACTAATCCTACATTTATGCCTAAGGTGGTATCCAGAGTGTCTCTAAACCAGGCAATCCACCTACCTACCTTCTTTCCCAAACCACAGAACAGGGGGGAAAGACTGCTGCATACCTTGGATGTACATAGACAGTTGCGCTACTACCTGGACAGAACCAAGGGCAATAGAAAAACTGACCAGCTTCTAGTAGCTTATGCAACAGGAAGGGAAGGAAAAGCAATTTCCAAACAGACAATCTCCAAGTGGATAGAAAATTGCATAAGATTCTGTTACTCCTACCATGGAAAGCAAATTCCACAGAACATAAGGCCTCATTCTACAAGGGCTACAGCCACTACCACAGCTTTCTTACGAGGAGTGGCTACCAAGGACATTATTGAGGCGGCTACTTGGACCTCCGTGCATACATTTGCCAAGCATTATAACTTACCTCTATACTCTAGATCCCGAGCAGGGTTTGCCACTGCTGTTTTGCAAGGGATCCTAA